>NC_085879.1:7698898-7713898 GCF_034702125.1 Engraulis encrasicolus
ATGTAATGATCTCAGTTATAATAATTGCCTTAAGTGCCTCTAGATAAGCAATATCATGGCAACCCCTCTGCCCTGTCTCTGCCCCCACTACACATAAGTGCTTTTTCCACATCTTCCCCTCTTTCACTGTCAGTCCATTACTTCCTCTGTTATACTCTGTTAATATGCATGGTTTGCACTCTTCATTTCCTAGACATACTGATGTAACGCAAATTTTGCAGCATGTTTGTTGCAGAGGGCCTCTGTGTTGCACCACAATAAGTATTTGGGAAATTGATGTAAATATCCAAACAAGATTTTTGCTCTCTAGCACAGATGTTGTGTTTGTGCAAAATTGCCAGCAATAGGGATGCACATGGTGGAATTTGGGTCAGTACAGATTTGTATATTAAGCCTCCTCCATATGTATGTCTCTCTTTTCCCTCTCCTTCTCTCTCCGTCACTCATTCTACCTTTCTTTTTCTCTCTATCCCTCTCTCTTTCTCTGTGCAAGCAGTGGCAGTGGTGGTGCTAGCATGCGCTCAAAATAGCGTGGCATAATTGAGCTTTGCGTTGCACCAGGGAATTGGAAACATATTGAAGCCGTATTGCATTTGAAAATCGCAAAGCAGGAGGCAGAAAGTTCAAATTCAAATAAATCAAACTTCTGAAAGGGAGCGTGTGGAAATATGGGAGCCGCGACAGACAGACAGACAGACAGACAAACACACACACACACACACACACACACACACACACACACACACACACACACACACACACACACACACACACACACACACACACACACACACACACACACACACACACACACACACACACACACACTCTCACCATTTGCAGGTGACTTAGGAAAGGCCCGGCAAAATGACAAGGCTACGATGGAAATGAATGGGTAAAATGAGCATCAGGGCACCGATGAACGCACACATGAACTTACGCATGCACACACCCACGTGCACGCACACCCACGCGCACACACGCACACACACACACACACACTCTACAAGAAGGGCCAGAGCAGATGTTCTACCAGTCTGTCATGACCAGTGTGCTTTCCTATGCTGTGGCATGCTGGGGTGGGAGTATCAGGAAGAGAGATGCTGGACCCCTTGACAGGCTGGTGAGGAAAGCTGGGTCTGTTGATGGCACAGAACTGGAGGCCCTCACTACCACTGCTGAGAAGACACTTAGCAAACACTTAGCAAACTTGACTCTATACAACATCCACCCCTTGCACCCAGTCTTCGACAACCAGAGCACCTGCCATGCCAACTCTACCCCTCAACACCCGTGAACTCTTACCAGTGTGTGTGTGTGTGCGTGAGTGCGTGTGTGTGTGTGAGTGATTGTTGGGGTGGGGGTGGAGTCACACAGTGGGCAACTTGTGGATTCCCAGCTCTTCAATTGATACTTGACCCTGGATCTCTTCCTTGGACAATGCAGTGTGTGTGTGTGTGTGAGGGGGGGGGGGGGGGATGGGATACAGAGATCTGACCTTGTAAATATGGCCTATGTATGGAGAATACAGTATATTTGCAATGTTTTGTGTGATGTCCTTGTGTCCTCTTCTGTATGCATGTATGTATGGTGCTACACACACACACACACACACACACACACACACACACACACACACACACACACACACACACACACACACACACACACACACACACACACACACACACACACACACACACACACACACACACACACACACACACAAGCTGTTTTAGGGCATCTAAAAAAGAGCATGCATAGATCAAAAATAACCAGTGAATGGTGGTGCTTCATTAAGACAGTCACCGAGAGCAAATGCTCCGAGTCAACACACTGATGCTCTCCGTAATGCAAACGGTACGAGATATTTTCAGAAATTGTGGTAAGCTGCAACTGATTATATTTTTTCCAGACGTCTCATAAGGTTGATTTCATTAACTTAAAGGACAAGTGCACAATTTAAAACAGTAATGCCCTTTTCGTTTTTTATACATATATATTTTTAAGGCTTTTTGCCTTTTATTTTCCGACAGAATAGTGGAGGAGAGATAGGAAACGAGAGGGGGGAGAGAGACGAGGAAGGACCGACAAATGACCCGTGCCGGAATCAAACCTGGGTTGCCAGCGGAGTAGAGTAGAGTAGAGTAGAGTAGAGTAGAGTAGAGTAGAGTAGAGTAGAGTAGAGTAGAGTAGAGAGTAGAGTGCTTTTATTGTCACTATATAGATATAGTGAGATTGTGTTTAGTAGCAACCCACAAATGCCCACAAAATAAAAGATGTATTTACAGTAAATAAATAATATATAAAAATCCATAAAAATCCATGTGCATCTCACAGTATCGATAGTCCTGAAGAATTGAGGGGGGGCAGGTGACGTATTGAGTTCAAAAGTCTAATGGCAGTAGGATAGAAACTGTCCTTCATTCTCATAGTGCGGGCACGCAGAGTCCTAAAGCGCCTGCCAGATGGTAGCATGGTGAAGAGCCTGTGACCAGGGTGTGTGTGATCTTTAAGGATGTTTAATGCTCTGTTTGTGCAGCGTGTATGGTGGATCTCCTCAAGTGTGGGTAGTTGGCATCCAATACTAGTAACCCAGTGCCCTGCCGTCACTGCCCATTTCTGAGTTGTCTGCAATGTTTTATAGTCCCCCTCACCGTTTCTCTTATTTGGCTAATTTCTATTTCGTTTCAGTTGGGTTTACAATGGCCGCCTATGTCCAAATATGTTCTTAAAAACCAGCCTAAAGATTTGTTTTCGAAAGTATATGCAGCTCACTAAGTGTTTAGGGGTGTTCACCAGCATTCCCTAACAAGTTT
Source organism: Engraulis encrasicolus (assembly GCF_034702125.1). Taxonomy (NCBI): domain Eukaryota; kingdom Metazoa; phylum Chordata; class Actinopteri; order Clupeiformes; family Engraulidae; genus Engraulis; species Engraulis encrasicolus. The sequence continues at coordinate 7,701,718 of NC_085879.1, forward strand.
CAAGGTGAAATATGGCTTCTGTCGTTTTCTATTCACCATTTTGTGAAGGAAATGAGGTAGCCTATTTACAAAAACTGTATTTAAATGCTGCATAAAGCAAGACAGAATGTTTCGCTATAGAAATTGTAATGAAATATCAGTCAGTGAATACCCCAGAACACGTGGTGAGTTGCATATTATTGAAAACAAATGTTTAGGCTGGTTTTAAGAACAGATTTGGGCATGCCCATAGACGGCCATTCTAAAGCTGGTTTGGACAAAACCATATTAGCCAAATAACAGAGACACCAGCAATCATGAAATGAATGGTGAGGGGGACTCAGGCAACTTCAGACAACTCAGAAAAGGGCCTTAATGTTCAAAATAGTGCACTTATTCTTAAAGGTGCACTGTAGGATGGTGGCCAGAGTAAGTATTCCAACTATGCTGCCTATTGCCAACTTTGATATTCTTTATGATATATTTACTAAATAATAACCAACATTTACTAGTTTGACCAAAGTACAGTAAGTTTTGCAGCTGAAAAAGTCTGGAAATTCAAAATGGCTGACATGGAGAAGATCCCCCTTTTAATGTATGAGAAGTACAGTTTTCCCTGTCATAACGAATTCTTAGAATTTGGTGGTGGTGGTTAGTATTCGTCAAACAGGTAACATTTGTGAATGGGCACCACCATACATTCTGAAAAGAAATTGCAAAAAACTTTACAGAGTGCACCTTTAAATTAGACACTTTATAGTTATGCTTGTGTAATTACTAATTTCATCATATTTGTTGATTGAATAAATGCAGATACTTTTTTCATTACGTAATCTCTTCGGCTATGTCTTTGGCTAGGTCCTTGGCTATGAGTAAGCATGTCTAAAGTCTGGTGGGTTATTTGAGGCAAAACAGAGGCACTCAAGCTTCTGAAGTGTCAGATGCAAAAGGTAAATAAACTGGAATTGTTATGCAGAGAGCGCCACTATCATCAAAGCTGACTCTAACAAAGCCGGCCACTTTGCTCTTCTGCTCTCCTCACCCACCTCTCACCTCTCACAAAAAACTGCCCCCTCCTCATGAAGAATAGCAGACGAGATAAGTTTCTCCTCTGCCCTTTATTTTCTGCACGTCTCTCCTCTCTTTCCTTACATCCATCCCTCCCCCCTTTCTCGCCAGTTTCTTTCTTGATCACAGCAGCTGTTTACCCCCTCACCCATCTCTCTTCCTCTGCCACTTTCACCTCTCCCTTCCACTCCCATCCCACTCCACCATCTCACTCCACACAACAACAGTGCAGTGCTAATTCAACACTTCAGAGAGTATGACAAAGGTACTGTGCTGTTATGAAGATGGCTGTACCCTCTTCCTCCGTACAGTATTGAAACATTAAACACATCAAGGTAAGCCTGGAGACTCTCCCACCTCTCCATGTTTATGTTTATCCTTTCTCTCATTCTCTGGTTCCTCTGCCTTGTTGCACACATCTGACGGAAGAATCTATCCATCCATCAACCCATAAATCTATCCATCTATTTATTTATCTATTTTCTTTCCTACAGATGTGCTCCTTGCTCCATAAACAATGTTAGCATGTTGGCCCACATGCATATCTTTACTCCAAGTCAGACAGGAGAGCCAAGAAAGCTATGATGACTCATCACATCTCATCTCTCTCTCTCTCTCTCTCTCTCTCTCTCTCTCTCTCTCTCTCTCTCTCTCTCTCTCTCTCTCTCTCTCTCTCTTCCTTCCTTTTCTCCTGCCCTAGATCAATAGCCCATTGGTTTAGACATGAGAATGGGGGGATGTCTCTTCTGCAGCGAGCCGTTCACTCTAATAACCATCGCTCTGGACCCCAATCAGGTTTTACAGCGCTTAGCAACGCCTTACTGCACCACATCGCCGGCCTGTTTACAAATGCATCCCCCGTGGCCCCCTTCATCTGTGTGAGTGGGTGCCAAACACCTTTAACTCTCACACTGACAACACACGCACGCACAAACCATCACACTTTAGAATCACACTTCAGAAACTAATTCTCATCATCTCGTTGTTTTAATCTCAAAGGAAAGAAGAGCTTTGTCATCATGCTTTCCTTTTCTTTCTGACTTGTATATCGCATCATTCCCTTCCTCGTTTTCTTTCCTTCCATATCTCACTTCATTCTTTCTCACTCTCACCCCCCCCCCCCTCTCTCTCTCTCTCTTTTTCCCTTGCTTCACTTTTCTCTTTTGCTTATTAGTATGGAAATCGCTCCCTGAGAATAGCGGTGGACGCTGACGTTGACTTTTTGAAGTCTCTTCCTCCTGATGAGGCGAGCCCAAGGTCGCTATTGTAACTTGACTGTGGAGCGTAATTAGCCTCGACCAATTACTGGGCTGGGCAGAGTAGAGAGAGAGAGAGAGAGAGAGAGAGAGAGAGAGAGAGAGAGAGAGAGAGAGAGAGAGAGAGAGAGAGAGAGGGAGGGAGAGAGAGAGAGAGAGAGAGACGGGGCCCCAACTGACCGACCGTGGCCCTACTGACCTAGAACAGGAGAGAACCAGCAGAACCAACGCACAAAGTCACACATTCGGACACATATGTACAGACATGGACGTGAACACATACACATATTGTATATACATATAATAGAATTACACTCTCACATATGCACTCTCTCTCTTTATCTCTGTCTCGCTCTCTGAATCATGCACGCATGCAAAAACACACGCACACACGCACACACACACACACACACACACACACACACACACACACACACACACACACACACACACACACACACACACACACACACACACACACACACACACACACACACACACACACACACACACACACACACACACACACAGAGTTAAGGTAATCTCTGGGTTTCACCAGGATGTGCTGTGGGGAAGAGTAAAGGCATGATTAAGTAGCAATTTTGTAAAGATATTAAGAGGCTAATATGGAAGGACCTGATACACAACGCATTTCCCAACTGAGAACTGCTAGCCTGGCTCTCACGCAGACCCTTCGTGCTTCGTGCATCTTCGTGAAACTACGTGAGCTCGCACGAGGGTCTGGAAATCTTAGACGAGCCCGGACGGCATTCGATATTTCATGGTCTGTCCAATCAGAATCGCGGGAGAAGATCGCGGGGCGGGGTATATACAAGTCAGTGGTTGAAGTAGTAGTGATTAAAAAAAAAGCCAGGTGAATTCTCCAATGAAGTTCGAGCTGTTTTGAACACACCCGTGCCTTTCCAGAGCTAAGCGATTGTCAATGTTCCAGATGGTTCCATCGCGTGAGAACCAGGTTACATTTTTGCATGTTTGGACTGGAGAGCGAAATCACGCCAACAAAACAGGCCACAAGCACAAGGCTAGGAAGTTAGGTAATTAGAAGACCTGAAGAGCATGGGGAACTTTGGTCTTCGTTTAGGGACCCTCCGCATACTCTGACGGAAGTGTAATTTGTGTAAACCATTCACAGCCATTGAAACTTGTTTTGTCTCCTTTGATATGGGAGACTTAAACCTCTTAGTGTGTGAAAAGCAACTGGAGGCTAATAGGCCATGCATCAATATCTGCCTTTCTTGTCAATTTTGGTGGATACCCACCTTGGTTTTACTTAGGCTAGGACAGCAATGGAAGTGTGTGTGTGTGTGTGTGTGTGTGTGTGTGTGTGTGTGTGTGTGTGTGTGTGTGTGTGTGTGTGTGTGTGTGTGTGTGTGTGTGTGTGTGTGTGTGTGTGTGTGTGTGTGTGTGTGTTTGTGTGTGTGTGTGTGTGTGTGTGTGTGTGTGTGTGTGTGTGTGTTGTGTGTGTGTGTGTGTGTGTGTGTGTGTGTGTGTGTGTGTGTGTGTGTGAGAGAGAGAGGTGAATAGTGAGTTGTTAGCTGGAGGCTGTGTGTAATGTTATGTCTTCTTTTAACCTTTCCATGCCGAGAGCAGCACAGTGGCCCACAATGGCCATCAGGTAATCATAACCAGCGAATAAAGCTGTCGAATAGCCTCCCACCACAGAGATAGGGCTGCAGGTTTGTGTGTGTGTGTGTGGTGTGTGTGTGTGTGTGTGAGAGAGAGAGAGAGAGAGAGAGAGAGAGAGAGAGAGAGAGAGAGAGAGAGAGAGAGAGAGAGCGAGAGCGAGAGAGAGAGAGAGACAGAGACAGAGACAGAGAGAGAGAGAGAGAGAGAGAGAGAGAGAGAGAGAGAGAGAGAGAGGGAGAGGGAGAGGGAGAGAGAGAGAGAGAGAGAGCATACATACATAGATGTACAGATACATAGGATACTGTATAGAGGTAGCAACATACAGACAGACACAGTGCAATGAAGAGAGATACAAAGACTGAGAGAAACTCAGAAAAACCCCAAACAGACATCACAAAAACTGATAGACACTTTACAGTGCCATGAGAAAGTTTGGGCACCCTTTTGGAAAATCATTACATCTGTTTATTTCTCATTGAACTTTTAAAGTAGTTCATTTTAACATATGTTAAACTGTAGGGAAAGAGAAACATTTCAGCAGTGGAAGAATTTTCATAGGTGTTATAGAAAGAATTTTACGTGGATTTAAACACAAATAGGCCTGTGCATAAATATGGGCACCCCAAAGAAGGTATACCATTAATATGAAGTAGAGCTCACCTTTGCAGCACAAACTGGTTTTAATGACTTTGGAATCCCTTCAGTCACCAAGACGGGCATGATTGGTCATTAAAATGTTATTTATCATACAAAATAGCAGACAAGGCTTGTCCTAAGTTCTGTCTTGGAGAGTGGAATATGGTGGGCTCTGAACAAACTGTAGTTTGTTGAAAAATAGTTAAAAGGGCATGGCTAAAGGATGGTAAGAATGGTAACAGGCACACTACAGAACACCTCCATAGAATTACAAGACCATAGCTGCTGATAGTGCAGACTTAGACATGGGTCCTTCCACGTATACTTTTCACAAGGCAAAAGCTCATTGGATGGGTGATGCATAAAAAGGCTTTCCTGTGTATCCATCAGAAATAAGCTGTTAAACTTATGCAGAAAGCTTATCCGGACAAGCTAAAAACATTTTGGGAAATCATCGTGTGGTCAGATGAGACTGAGTTAGAGTTATTTGACCTTAACAATGGGAGGTGGAGATGGCAAAAAATGCACCCATAAATTCTATAACCTCTGGTCTAAAACACACCCTACTATAGGTCTGCGTGGATAGTATACACACTGTAAAACTTATTACAGTTAAGGGCCTCACTAATTCTTTTCAAATAGCATATTTTTCAAAAGAATGTTTAAGTGTCGGTCACAAAATTAGAGCTGAGCAGAGTTTGGACTTTCCAGCAGGACAGTGTTTGCACTGCACTGATCAAAATTCAACAATGAGTTAATGCAAAACGACAAGTACAATGTCTTGAAATGGTCATGCCAATCTTGAGATATCACCATCATTGAAAAAGAATGAATTTATTTGAACCAGGATGTCTAAAGAAGACACATGAGTAACCTGACTGAATTAGGGTTCTCTGTATAGAATAATTGGCAACTATTCAGTAGCACTAAGCAGTTGGAACTTGTCTTCTTGTATAGCAAGTATCCAAAGGCCATTAGATCAGAAAAGATGAGCTCTACTTCATATTAATGGTATACCTTCTTTGGGGTGCCCATATTTATGCACACGCATATTTTTGTTTAAATCCACATAAAATTCTTTCTATAACACCTATGAAAATTCTTCCACTGCTGAAATGTTTATCTTTCCCTACAGTTTAACATATGTTAAAAGGAATTTGCTACTTTAAAAGCTCAACGAGAAATAAACCGATGTAATGATTTTCCAAAAGGGTGCCCAAACTTTCTCATGGCACTGTAAGTGCCAGTGTGTTATTAATGCTTCAAGCCAATGTTGTGTCTCTATACTTGTGTAACACTTGGACACGAACACCTTTATGTTGAAAGAAGAGAGCAAAGTGTTGGGACTTTTACGTGGTATATTTTGGAACACTGGGGGGAGGAACCGGTGAGCTCTCTGGAGGGAAACGGAGACTGGGAGTGAATTAGTTAGATGGGGAGCAGCCTTTATTGTTGTATGCTGATAAACGGTTAATAAAAAACCCTTTGGAAGTCTTATACACAATTGGCCTCCGGAATCTATGCATATGCCCAGAACCCATTTTACACGTGTATGTGCCTTATTTCATATAGAGTGAGTGAGACGAATTGTGTCAAATTGAGTGAGAAAGATAAAGAGCATGAAATGTGTTCATTTAAATGTGAGCTATAGTTGTACATTACAGTTCTGACATACAGTGTGTGTGTGTGTGTGTGTGTGTGTGTGTGTGTGTGTGTGTGTGTGTGTGTGTGTGTGTGTGTGTGTGTGTGTGTGTGTGTGTGTGTGTGTGTGTGTGTGTGTGTGTGTGTGTGTGTGTGTGTGTGTGTGTGCGTGCGTGCAAACTTGTGTATGGACACTGATATGTACACAACATACAGGTAATAAAGATAAGGTGCTGTAAATGCAATCACTGTCTATCTATCAGGCCCATCCATCATCACTATCTCTCCTCCACTGTGATAAATGTCATGAGCTGACCCCTCACATGCATTAACACCAGCAGAAAGATGTTTAGCTGCGGTATCTGATTGCAGCCCTTTTATATCCAAGGATAAACTCATCTTTTATTTAGCCGCAAGCACTCAGCGCTCATCGGTCAACATAATTTTCTACATCAATATCAGCCAGTACTATTAGTGTGTAGTATCCACAAGGAATGGACACAGTTTTCCCCTGGTTGTACTTTAAATGAGTAAAAGTTACATTTAATTTAGTAAAGTTATTTTTGGGCTGATCTGTGCTATGAGTGTGTGTGTGTGTGTGTGTGTGTGTGTGTGTGTGTGTGTGTGTGTGTGTGTGTGTGTGTGTGTGTGTGTGTGTGTGTGTGTGTGTGTGTGTGTGTGTGTGTGTGTGTGTGTGTGTGTGTGTGTGTGTGTGTGCGTGCGCGTGTGTGTGTGTGTGTGTGTGAACGTAAAGTGAAAGACGAAGTGGCAAACTTTGCACGTGCGCGTGTGTGTGTGTTTATGTGTGTGTGTGTGTGTGTGTGTGTGTGTGTGTGTGTGTGTGTGTGTGTGTGTGTGTGTGTGTGTGTGTGTGTGTGTGTGTGTGTGTGTGTGTGTGTGTGTGTGTGTGTGTGTGTGAGAGCATGCATGTGGGCTTGTGTGTGTCAATATTGTTTTTGTCAGAGAGGGACAGCCTACTTTAATGTATCTAATGGAGTGGGGGTGATGCCATCATAAAGACTGTGAAGGCCTAAATGCATGTTCATGCTCTATTGATTGAATAAACAGCCTATCTGTTGAGAGTAAATCAATGAAGATGCACTTAAGTGTTAAACAAAAAACAAGTCCAAACACATTCTTCTCTTCCCCATGTCGCGTGCACTAAACACCCCCCCCCCTCTCTCTCTCTCTCTCTCTCTCTCTCTCTCTCTCTCTCTCTCTCTCTCTCTCTCTCTCTCCATTTCTCTCTCACACACACACACACACACACACACACACATACACACACACACACACACACACACACACACACACACACACACCCACACACACACACACACACACACACACACACACACACACACACGCACACACACACACACACTAAGACATGCAGGCACACAAGTTTCCCACACAAACCCAATCAATCAATCAATCAAAATGTATTTATGGAGCACATTATCAAAACTCCACAGATGAGTCAAAGCTATCAAATTCACATGCACACATACATTCTCACATTCACATACCAGCTCTGGAGGCTGACAAGAAGGCCAATTGTCCGGCGTTCACATGAGATCTATGCATCTATACATACATCCATCTACAGTATGCATTCATCTAACCCTCCTCATTGTCCAATGGTACAATTTTTCATCTATTTATCTGTGAGGAACTAAGAGGGTGTTATATGTTAACTATGAGGAACGAAAGCCCTCGGCACGCTTGCTGCAAGCCGCAAATTACGCGAGTCAGCGCGAGCAACCGACTGCATGCTTGCTTTAAAAGCAGTAGACCAACACACAAAATACTGGCGGTGCCATCCGGGGGGCAGAGAGAAAAGGATAAGGGAATTGGGAACACAGACTGTAAACAAAACAAAATAAGGACTCCCCGGGCAAGGATACTGCTACTTCTATATTTGCACGCTCCTTTGTCAAAGTGCAACGGGGAAGTATGATCGCAAATCGAATTTTGGACAAGCTCGAGACGGTCTTCAAAAGTTGTCGCCATCATCGCTTTCCATAGAAGCACTGAACTGGAACTGTGCAGTCTTTCTTACGATCACCCCAGCGAGTTTGAAGATATTGCACCTAACACACTTGTTTGGTTGCAGTATCTAACGCGTAAAATTGTTGTTGTGTATTAAACACTGACGTTGAGATCTTAGGCAAATGTCATTCTGCCCCTTCTAGCCCCTTTGATTCATTTGGCAGTGATTCATTCATTTCTGCTGAGGCTGGGACATTCATTGAACTACCTGTATTAACCCATTGATGCCAAAGACACCTGCAAAAAAGGGTGCTAAATGCCTAAGCCATTTTTGGGAAAAGGTGCTGTCGGCCTATAAAAACCTAAATATATCAGCATCTGAAACGCATCAAAACAAGACATTCATTTAATGTAAAAGTTTAATTTAAAATACATTTAATGTAAAAGACCCTCCTCTTCGATTAAAACATGATCATTCAGCTTTATTTAACATACCATCATTTTTTTAATAAAAAACTGCGCTACGCAACATCAAGCATCAATGGGTTAATTGACTAATCTGTTTTTGTCTGCCTGTCTGCTCTTTGTTTGGCTGATACTTGAAGCAGGTCAAAGAACGCTGAAACCTATACGGTTATCAGAAACAAACACATTTCTGTCATTATACAATACAATACAATACAATACAATACAACATGTATTTATTTAACACAGTATCACCACTATGAAGTTGAATTCAAAGCACTTTAAAAATACACATAGCCCTACATATTCCCACATTCACACACCAGCTCTGGAGGCTGCCACACCACGCCCATTGTCTGGGATTCATGGGAGAAAGTGCACAAACATGCACAGGCGCACATACACAAACAAAGACAATACTAAAAGTCCTTAAAAACTACACAGGAAACTATCGAAAAAACCTAATCCATTGTAACAACCATGATGTGTGGGGTTAACAGCACAAAGCCTTGTGTGCATCACCTGGTGACTGATCATGCTGTGATGAGAAGACTACAGATCACACAGCTCAGATAGGACTCTGGCTTTGCAAGCAGCACTCTACTTTACTCTCATTAGTGCTCACACACACAGACAAAGACAAAAACAAAGACAAAGATACACACGCATGACATGGATAAGCCATAGTAATGCTATGGTTGGTTCAGAGTGCTTATAGCAACCATGACATACCATGGTTACTACATAAAAACCATGAGCCATAACCCCTACTGCTACTAGCCTACATAAAAACACCAGAGTACCAACAAATTTCCTAACGAATGAAATGGAACACCAAGAAAATAATGGACATTTCATGCACCCAACTGTGTGTGTGTATCCAACTGCAGTCCCAGAAAGCCATATTTTCACAAGTCCCTGGAGCCATTTCCCAGACCTGCCTTTACCAAATCAATCTGTCAGTCACACCAGACATAGACAGGGCAAGAAATGAGAAAAAGCAAAACAACTGCAAAAAAATCTGGATAGAATTATCTGTGTCTGTCACCGTGTGACTTCCGTCCATGCTGCAGAAATGGGTGGTGCTATATTCACCTTTTGTCAACACAATCCCGGCAGTGGAGTTCTGATGGAAGCGGTGGGGGTTCTCATGTTCCAAGTGTTTGTGTTCCACTGTGGCAGGCACAAGCGGAAGCCGCCATCTCTTATGATGCCATATGACTGCTCCTTCATCATTTCATGTCCCCGGTGTGTAGCATGCCGTCGAGTCATGGGGAGAAGAACTGTTGTGCTGTGTACGCCAGTTTGTGTGTGTGTGTGTGTGTGTGTGTGTGTGTGTGTGTGTGTGTGTGTGTGTGTGTGTGTGTGTGTGTGTGTGTGTTTATCTGTGTGTGTGTGTGTGTGTGTGTGTGTGTGTGTGTGTGTGTGTGTGTGTGTGTGTGTGTGTGTGTGTGTGTGTGTGTGTGTGTGTGTGTGTGTGTGTGTGTGCGCGTGCGTGCATGTGTGTGTGTGTTTGTGCGCGCGTGTTTGTGTGTGTTTGTGTGTGTGTGCGTTCTGTTTTTGTGAGTATGCTACTGTGAGTTCAGCAGTATAGCACATGGCAGTGGCACATGGCAATGTTGGTTTAACTAACGCAGGCACATATTACATCTACAAGAGGGGGTTAATGATGGTAGACAAGGATGATTTGTATAAACTTCGATTTACTGTCAATTATTAATTACACTGTTCACTGTTTGGTAATTCATTAGTAAAATGTGTATCCCATTTTAGTATACCAATTATATTATGTAGTATTTGTTGGGAAAATATACCCAAGTGTTATTCTACAAGCTACATGTAATTGCCTATTCCATACCCCCTTGTACGAACGTTGTTTCAATATGAATCTATGAAACGTTTTATTGTTATATGCTACAAAAGCAATTTGTGTTGAATTGACTTCAGAGAGATAAAAAAGAGAAGAGGAGATAAAGAGAGGGGGAGAAACAGACAGATAGAAAGATAATAGTGACAGGGCAATGACGACACAGACACAGATAGCAAATGCAACAGTCCTGTTTGAAGTGCATATGAACATGTATAAACATGTCCTGTCAGTCGAGAGAATTGAATGGATAATTGGAAAAAAATGTAAAAAGGCACAGAGAGCGGCAGCGAGACAAAGTATAAAAATGGAGGAGAACAAAGAGCGGGGAACGGATAACGAAAATGAGATGCGTGAGTTTCAGTAATGACCTTCTATTCTGAGATAATAAATCATAAGGAAACCTATGGAGACATATGGAAATAATATGGAAAGCTTCAACAAAGAAGCCTTGTCATGTTAGTTACAGTAAGCCTTTGAATCAGTGAGGATGTGCAGAGAAGAAATAAGAGAGGATAGTAGGTGGAGATTATAAAGAACAAAGAATGTAAGAGGTAGTATGACGGCAATGTGAGGTCTCTCCTGTGTGTGTGTGTGTGTGTGTGTGTGTGTGTGTGTGTGTGTGTGTGTGTGTGTGTGTGTGTGTGTGTGTGTGTGTGTGTGTGTGTGTGTGTGTGTGTGTGTGTGTGTGTGTGTGTGTGTGTATGTGCAAGTGTGTGCGTGCGTTCGTACGTGTGTCTTTGTCTTTGTGTCTTTGTGCTTCTCTATTTTTTGACCTAAGGCATTATTAATTCTTCACACTGCAAATATTTCCCTTTTTCACAGTTGCTCTGTTTGTGTGTGAAAGCATGTGTGTGAAAGCATGTGTGCATGCACCTGGGTCAATGTATGAGTGTGAGTGTGCGTGTAGATGTAGGTGTGGATGTGTACAGGGCTGGACTGGCCATCTGGCATAGCGGGCATTTCTTGGTGGGCCTCACACTGTATGGGCAGTCATGGGTGAGCGGCTAGGGCGTCAGACTTGCATCCCAGAGGTTGTCGGTTCGACTCCCGACCCGCCAGGTTGGTGGGGGGAGTAATCAACCAGTGCTCTCCCCCATCCTCTTCCATGACTGAGGTACCCTGAGCATGGTACCGTCCCACCGCACTGCTCCCCATGGGGCGCCACTGATGGCTGCCCCCTTGCACGGGTGAGGCATAAATGCAATTTCGTTGTGTGCAGTGTTCACTTGTGTGCTGTGGAGTGCTGTGTCACAATGACAATGGGAGTTGGAGTTTCCCAATGGGCTTTCTTTCTTCTTTCTTTCAATGTCGTGGTTCCCTATTTTCAGAAATGTGGGAAGAATATCATCAGGGTGCGGGGCCCACTGAGTCATTTCTACGCAGCTAATTATGAGGGACCCCTTTACGCCAAAAGTGCCCAGGCCCTATTTTCCCCCCAGTCCAGCCCTGCATGTGTGTGTGTGTGTGTGTGCACGTGCGTGTGTGTGTGTGTGTGTGCGTGCTTGTGTGTGTGCATATATGTGAAGGTGTAAAGCTAAGAGTGTGTGCCTCAGTCTCCATTCCCACTTTATTATGTCGACCTTCACAGTATAGAGGACACATCTCTAAGCTGAAATGAAAGAGGAGA
>NC_085879.1:7723898-7738898 GCF_034702125.1 Engraulis encrasicolus
TAAAGAAAAGAGGTTTTCCATGATTACATACAATAAAGACAGTTTTCTGTTTTATTTTGTGCTACATGAACAGTAATGTCGACAAGTGTTTGGGCGTTGTTGCTGCTGTACAAATCCCAAGAGACCATATGCTCATTGCATACAGAAAGGACTTCAGAAATCTTTAGATGATCTATAGAAGAATAATAATGATGATAATACGAATAACAACAACAACAACAACAATAATGATATTGCTGCTCATATAGCAAAAATATTTCACCCAACTTAATATTTCAGTCCTCCAATTATTGCGTTTCATCCAGTTGTTGCCAGATCTACGAAAATTGTCTTTATTTGTACTTTGTACCATACTATTTGATCGATACTGTGAAAAAAACAGGGCTTAATGTGCGAAATTTAGTTTTCCATTCAGTTACCCTGAAAACCCATTCAACCGCTTCTATCTCTGACTCCCAAGACACATTTAGCAGGCTCCCATGTATGCATGCAAGCACCAACAATGGAACAATAAAATTGGATTTCCATCAGTCAAATGTACACAATTTTTAGATTTCTGGTGAAACTGCTCTTGTGTGCATTACAGAGTCAGCATCTAAGGTTGAGGGTGAGGTTAGATAACCAACATGATGTATTACAGCCCAGAATAAGGCTTATTCTAGTCTTAAGCCTCCAAGGCATAATTTAATGGAGATTAGCAATGCATTATTCATGTAACATTCACTTCTCTATGTCCTTATTGCCTGCCTTTCTCCTGCCCTTAATGCTGCCGGGAAAACAGAGAGTGTGTATCATTACATCAAATCAATCCCCATGTGTTAGGAATTGCCATTTGCTTTATGATCTGTTGCAAAAGGAGTGTTTATATTGTCTTTATGAAGTTCCTTTATGTAAAGCACATCTAGTGTCTATAGGATACTTAAAGAATCTCTGGTAATATGGTTATGACATACTCTGTGTCCCATTTATTGACACAAAGGTTTCCATGGAGATGGAAGAAAGACTGGACTGCCGTTATCTGACTAGCTCGGGGTGCGGAGGACGACATGGATGCTGACCACAAGAAAAGAAGCACCTGCGACCATGACAAAGTAAGAATGTACCATTTATCTTTGTCTCACACCCTAGATCTCTCCTTTGGACGGCCAAGGCAGCACTGTCAGAGCAGAAGTGTCATAAGGTGACAGAAGAGGAGGAAAAGAGTGGAGGACGATGATCTTTGGTCTAAGAGAGGAAGTATGGTGAATGAAAAAAGAACCAAGATAAGTCAAAAGAAGACAGAGAGAAAGAGAAGTAACCATAAATTCAGAGAAAATACATGGATGAATAAGAAAGACAAAAATGTACAAATGCACACATTTTATGAAAGTGTTGAGGAAGTTAAGGAAGATGTTCAAAGACATCTTTTCAGACAAAAATGTGCTCGACAGGTCAAAGTCGGAGTGCCTCACTAACAAATGACCGACTTTCCACCTTTGTACATCTATGATTAAGTGTAACAACTCAAAGAGATGAAAGAGAGTTCTTCTGGCCTGTTGCCCTGCGCCATCTGAGAGAGGAGGTTCAGACCAGGTGAAAGAAAGAGCTGAGAAACTTTTTAGAGGGTATAGATCACAAGAGAAGTTGATGAGGATGATTCCCTTCCATTACCATCAAAACGTCCAGATAACTAGACATGCTATAATGTACTAATCCTGTTAGATTTGTGTCAGCTCAGTAGATGTCTCCAGTGGTCAACTGTCTGAAACTCTTGTGAGCAGGGCCGCTGACAGCTTTCACTGGACCTAGGACAAAGTCATTTGAAAGGGGCCCCCACCCAATACACATAGTAACTGTACAATGTAATGAAAACCCAGTTCGGGGCCCCCCCTGTCCCTGGGCCTAGGACAATTGTCCCCTTTGTCCCCCTGTCAGCTACATGTGTGATGCATGTATTGTATGCAGGTACTGTATGAGTGCATGTATATAGCGTATGCAAATGTTACAGGCTTTGATCTGTGATCCTCCTTATGACTGTATGTGGTTGAACAAAGCAAGTCCTGAAACCACACACAAACAAAAAATACTCAATGTTTTTTATTTTATTTTTTTATTAAACGTCAAAAGCTTCTTTGCCTTTTTGCCAGCAAATCAAGAGCACATCAGTGAGTGTCCACACTGCAAATAATAATAATAAAAAAACTTAGATGCCTCGCACCTCTGCATTACATAGGCCTACATCCTGCTCAATGCACACGCATACGGTATGTTAACCCAAAAAATGTAGTAGATTTTTGAGAGAGAGAGAGAGAGAGAGAGAGAGAGAGAGAGAGAGAGAGAGAGAGAGAGAGAGAGAGAGAGATTTGAATGTGGGTCTGCTAATGTGTATGACAACTTTGGCATGTATCAGCTTGAAGATTCAACTGAAATCTGAAAAAGACTTACCATGCAGTAACTGTTCAGTAAAAATGTTTCTGTGGTAAATGCCAAAACTTCAGGATGAATATCACCTCTCTCCGTGCTCCACTAGACAGTACAGATGTCCAAGTCCAACTTGAAATACACAAACAGAGATCTGCTTTTCCCGTCTACAACAGAAATAATACAGAGCAAGCTTGCAGCTTGTGACATGTGTGATATGTGCCTGTCTCATCCCAGGGATAATTGCCACTGATTAAATAGTAATGTGTTGGTTTGTGTGGTGAGAGGAGAGCCACCTACGTTTCCTGTGTGTATATCATGTGACACTGTGGATCAGTCAGGAGAAATCTCATTCGCCACACTGTAAATGTGATCTGTGTGGTTTTTGAGTCTGAGAGAGAGAGAGAGAGAGAGAGAGAGAGAGAGAGAGAGAGAGAGAGAGAGAGAGAGAGAGAGAGAGAGAGAGAGAGAGAGAGAGAGAGAGAGAGAGAGAGAGAGAGAGAGAGACTAGGCGTTTGATCACACAGTGGATCTTGATACCAATCGTTTCAACCACCAGCAAACCAGGCCAGAAAACTAGAGCAAGAGCTTGGTTGGTTATGGGTGTGCGGCGTGCACGTGTATGAGTGAGTGAGTGTGTGTGAGGAAGGGGAACACTTGAGAGAAGGGAGAAAGGCATTGAGTGTGACATGCTTGCATGTAGTAATTGTGTTTTGCTCATTAATAAAAGTTTGTGGAACTTAATATACATTATTTCTTCACTGGGAGAAAATGCATGTTTGGCGGAACTGAGGAGAATGAGTAGAGTGGAAGGGTGTGAAGTCATGGCTGCTGTTTACATTGCCTGATGCAATTGGAATGTCAACACGTCAGGAAGGTTGTTAATGAGATTTCAAATGCTTAATTTCCACATTGTAGCCAATGTGTGAAGACACCAATCAAAAAAACAAACCTTTGCAAAATAGAAAAAAACACTGTTAAACAAAAATAATGTTATCTTCTACACTTGCAGGAGGACGCAAACATTGAATCTAACATGGGAGAACATTAGTCTTGCGATTTGTTGAGGGCGGAAAAGTGTTCATGTTGAATAACATGCCTTCACAAAGATGGGTTGCTCTGTGACTAGCAACAGACAAGCACATTCTACGAAGGCACATTGACTTTTCATGGCATTGTTGATGAAAATAGATTAGAGGCCGTGATAAGAGACACTCCATCACACCGTCGAAGGTCGAACCCCATGCGTTCATTCGGGGCAATCATACTCACCTCTCCCTCTCTGTCAGCTAATGATTCATATTGATTGGTTGATGTTCACAACCGTGTTCTGTCTCAAAAACCCGGCAAAGTATTTACGTCTTGTGCTGCGCAGATAGATTAATTAATTTAGTCTTTTATCTGGAGCTGTTTTTGAGTCGCCTTGCCATGATGTCACGCTACGGTGGTATAAATCATTTTAATTAGGCGTGCCAAGCGCTTGCAGCTTCCTCATTTAGCACTGGTGTCAGCGGTGGAGGTATCAGGTGCTACACAGCTCCATGAGATTGGCTGTGAAGGCAGCAGTCAGATAGCATAGCAAACATGCGATACTGACACACTGATTTCCCTTCCAGCTCTGAGGTGTTTATATGACCAATTTACTTAACATTTCTTATCAATGGACAGAATAATTGTGGCTGCGTTAATTTATGATTGCGGGTGCAGGGGGAGATGGTGTGCTTTGTGGGGGAATTACGGTGTTACAAAAGCTTCTGTCAAGTGATGATGCTTATGTCTGTGAGTTTCTGTATGTGCCTTTACAGTGTAGGCCTATGTGTTTGTACTATTTCCTTTTAAATGTGGCAGAATATGAGCTTGGTTCTACTGAAGGTATTGAACATATGCATTGAATAGGGCCAATGACATGGACTACACTGAAATGTAATCATAGAATGCATAAATACATTAATACAATGAAATTGTTCCATTCCAAAAGCAGTAGGCTAGAAAATGTGTTTGCATGGAGATCTCACTCACAAATTCCTTTTAATTTTTCTGTTCTGTATAATCATGTGGAAAAAGCAGACGTACAAGCTACAATATACATCCGGGTGAAAGTTTAAAAAAAGTCTTTTTTTATAGGCGTTCTCCTCCTTCAAACATTAGCATGTAGAGTGGAATTATCATTATTCTATTTCCCTGGAGTAGCCACACTAGTGGTACTGGATTCGGGGACTAAATATTTATTATTCTTTTTTTGTCCTTTGTCCGACCACCATAGGAGATTTGCCGTGTGTTTTATTAAATCCACAATGTCACAAATGCCTCAAAGACCATATAGATTCACTCTGAGAGTTTCAACAGGGTCTTTATTTCTCTCTCTCTCTCTCTCTCCCTCTCTCTCTCTGCCTTTCTGACATAGTCTTTCATGCATGCCGCCACAAATGTATACTTTTGGACACCAGCGAGAAAGGCAGCCATCATATATAGACTGATATGAATAAGTACACTGTGGTGTGAATGAGGACAGAGAGTGACTGGTGATGGATTAACATGGAGGGTGGGGGGAAACAGTAGTATGGTAAAGGAGGGAGGGAGAGAGAGAGAGAGAGAGCGAGAGAGAGAGGACAGATTCAAGGCATGTTTTGCGCTACTGTTTCCTACATGTCCTGAGGTTGTGCAATCTGTTTGTCTAATATATCAATTAAAAATCTGTGCTGCCGTCCCTCTGTCTTCTTCTCTCTATCTCTCCAACCAAGAGCTGGACACCAAAACATCCAGCTACTTCCTGGGGCTGCGAGTACCAGCTGACTATGGTGCATGAATTATGCACTGCCTCAAAGTGTCTGAAATTTCCCCTGCAAATGTTTGCTGTGTCATGCTGCATGCACACATTCAAACACACTGTGTTCATTATTTACACAAGTGTCCTGCATGATTCATGGCAGACATCTTTGTTTGAACTGTGATTTTGGGGCAAGACACTACCACCAATACCACTAATGTCACAGTAACTCAAGGGTGGTGATGGTGGAGGTAGCCTGCTTCATGACCTTTTTTGACGTAATATTGGAAACCGTGCCATTCCCAGGAGACTAAATCCCATTTTTGTTATCCTGTTTTGTGTCTTAGAGCTAAATTGATCATGCCTAGCCAGTATTATTTCTAGCCATTCAACTTGACACTCATGTCACAATCAGAATTGCGACTAATGTCTCAGCCACAACAAGGAAACTATAACCTAATACAGCTCCAAACACCTGGATGTGTCCAAGAAATGACAAATGGCTGATGGGAACTAAATAGAAGCCTAAAACAGATTTTCAACATGAGTAAAGAACTATGCCCATGCAGTCGCCTCCGATTGCTGAAGGTATATCCAGTCCCCCATCATTCCTACCACTCCTGTCCACCTATTTATTAAGTTATATTTTAAATACAAAATATAAAATAAATGCACTTAATATCTATACAAAAATCAGTGTTGTGGCTTAAAACCAAACGACTATTGTGAAAACAAAGCTAAATAAAATTGGGTCAAATCCATCCACCCAGTTAGAAGTTATGGGCCAAACAAAAATTCCGCCATCTTGAATTCAGTCATCTTGAAAGTGTGGGCCTCCAAAATCTAATCAGTTCATGAACCTACCCTAGAGCATCAACACACCGAATCTGGCACAAATCCATCCATCCGTTTCAAGGATATAATGAATATGATTTTACAATAAATAAACCAATGAATACAGGTACATGAATGCACTGAACACAAATAATCATAGAAGGCTATACTATGTCAGTCAACGATATTCGTTTTTTATGTTCTTGTGAAAAAACAAAAATCACACTTGGTTATTGCTGTTAAAAAGTGCATGGAAATCACCACAGCAAGCTACAACACTCAACAGTTTAATTTATATTCAAGCCTTGAACACTTAAAACATTTGAATTTTTCAAACTAATTTTTCAGACACGGATAAACACAAGTCTCTTTGAGAGTGATCCTTAAATTTCACATTCTTTTTGCAGTGATCTCAAAATAACCCAAAAGACGAGTCTTGTTTCTTAAGCTTATTTTCAGGCATCACATTAAGATGCGCTTGAGGACATTTACGAGTTCTATCATGTGTGGGTGTCGAGAGAGAGAGAGAGAGAGAGAGAGAGAGAGAGAGAGAGAGAGAGAGAGAGAGAGAGAGATTGCTTGCATGTGTGCTTGTGTTTAAAGAGGGGTGACTGTCCTACTTTCCAGCAGGGAGAGATGCTGTTTTTCAAGGCAGACTGTCCTTCACCCCAGGAGGAGGGTCTGTGGGGAAAATGGCTTTCCCATGGTGAGGGAACAATCTGGGCCCCAATGGGACAAACAGTGAGATCTACCCCTTCTCTGTATGACCTCCCCTTCTCTCTCTCTCTCTCTCTCTCTCTCTCTCTCTCTCTCTCTCTCTCTCTCTCTCTCTCTCTCTCTCTCTCATCATCTCGTTTACAAGCTGCAAATTCACACATTATCGTATCAGCGGATTGAATACGATTCATGTGCAGACACAGCCGCAACCAAAGGTTTCCCTGTCTACACAATGCTGCAAAAATACCTGCAATGTGAAATCATATTCATCAGGGCATAGGCACGCCAGTGTACACAGTGAAACAATATGGGCTGTTCAACACGTGTACCCTTTATACTATAACTTGTAAGCAAAACAAATGCAAACAAGCCTGTTACAACGGTGAAGAAAAATCCGGGTTTGATACCCAACTAATCTAAGAACTGGACTCAGATGCAGATGTAACAAAAGGTTCAGGGGTTTTAATGAAGTTCAAAAGCACAGAAGATTCATAATCCACGATTTTCAAAGGTAAAGCTCCACAACGAAAAAATCCAATAATGAAGGGCAAAAAATAAAAATAAAGTTCCAAAATCCAAATGGCAAGTTCACAAAGTCCAGGTAATCCAAAATTCCAATAATCCCAAAACAAAAGATATCTTCAGTATAGTGTCTCTTTAAAGTAATTCTCCTCAAGCAAAAGTTCTTCAAATCAAAAATAGTCCAGAGCAAAATATTCCACAGAGCAAAATGAAAAAAGTTTTAAACAAGGATGGCACAGTCACTCACCGAAGCAGCACTGCAAAGACTCAGTGTAGAACAAAGGAACAGGTAGCTAGTAATACCAAACAAACTTGCAATCAGGCAGGCAGCGATGGGCTACAGGTGGCAGAGGCAGCGAATCAAAAACAAGGGGCGGAGACATAGCACATGGCAAAATGGATCAATGAAAACAAAAACAAACATGATCACACACCCACCAAAGAAGAATAACAAGTCCACAATGGCCACTAGATGTCACAATAGTCCCAAAATCACAACAATGTCCCGAAATCACAACAGTACCCCCTCCCTTAGGAACGTCTCCTGACGTTCCCAGGACGATCAGGATGCCGACGGTGGTACTCCCGGATAAAGTCTTTGTCAAAAATGTCCACGGATTTGACCCAAGAACGTTCCTCCGGGCCATAACCCTCCCAATCAACCAGGTACTGAAGCCCACCACGCACCCGGCGGGAGTCCACCAACCGCCGGATGGTGAAGACCTGTTCACCATTGAGGACCCGAGGGGGAGGGGGGTCTTTGTGGGCAGGGGCATGGGGCGATGAGAGCACAGGTCGCAACAGCGACACATGAAAGGTCGGGTTAATCCTCAGGGAACGGGGCAACTGGAGTCTGTAAGCAACAGGATTGACTCTGCGGACAACCTTGAAAGGACCAACATACCGGGGGGCCAGCTTGCGAGACTCCACCTGCAGGGGGAGATCCCTGGACGACAGCCAGACCCTCTGGCCAGGCCTGAAGTGCAGGGCAGGTCTGCGTCGTCGGTTGGCCTGGGCCCGCATGGCCGCAGATGTCCGCAGAAGCGTCCGGCGAGCCTTCCTCCACGTCCTCCTGCAGCGCCTCATGAAGTGGGTCACCGACGGCACCCCCACCTCCTCCTCCTGTTCTGGGAACAGAGGAGGCTGGAAGCCGAACTGGCACTGGAACGGAGAGATCCGGGTTGCAGAGGACTGGAGGGTGTTGTGGGCGTACTCCGCCCACGGCAGTTGGGAGCACCATGTGGACGGATTGTCCATCGCCAGACTTCTCAGGGTCGCCTCCAGCTGCTGATTGGCCCGCTCCGTCTGCCCGTTGGACTGGGGGTGGTAGCCAGAGGAAAGACTGGCAGTGGCCCCAAGCAGTTTGAGGAACGCCCGCCACACCCGAGAGGAGAACTGGGGCCCCCGGTCGGTCACGATATCCTGCGGCAGACCAAACACTCGGAACACATGTTCAAACATTAGCTTGGCGGTCTCAAAGGCAGAAGGTAATTTACTTAATGGAATGAATCGACAGGCCTTAGAAAACCTGTCTACTACAACAAGAATAACAGTATTACCTTCAGACTCTGGCAGGCCGGTGATGAAGTCAGCAGACAGGTGTGACCAGGGCCGTTTAGGGATGGGAAGAGGATGCAGCAATCCTTGGGGACGCTGACGAGGATTTTTGCTGCGGGTGCATACACGGCAGGCCAACACAAAGGAGCTGGTATCCTCCTTCATCTCGGGCCACCAGAATCTCCTCTCCAGGAACTCCAGTGTTCTTTCGATTCCAGGGTGCGCAGTGAGATGGGTAGAGTGTCCCCACTGCAGAACTTGAGAACGCACTCGTTGAGGAACGAATAGACGTCCGACTGGACCAGTTCCGGGATCAGGTTCCTGTCGTTGTGCCAGCTTCACTGTGGATTCAATGCCCCAACGGACAGGGGCCACAATTCTGGATCTCGGTATGATTGACTTTACCTCCTCTTCTTGGTTGTTGGCCGTAAACTGTCGTGACAGGGCATCCGGTTTTCCATTCTTAGAGCCTGGTCTGTATGAGAGGGTGAAGTCAAAACGGCTAAAGAACATGGCCCAGCGCGCCTGGCGAGGGTTTAGACGTTTTGCTTGTTGTAGGTATTCCAAGTTCCTGTGGTCAGTCCACACCAGAAATGGATGCTGAGCCCCCTCCAGCCAGTGTCGCCACTCTTCAAGAGCCATCTTAACTGCTAGGAGCTCGCGGTCCCCTACATCATACCTGGACTCAGTAGGGCTGAGGCGATGCGAGAAAAAGGCACAGGGGTGCAGTTTCCCTGAGCAGCGCTGGGAAAGGACAGCTCCAACTCCAAGGTCTGAAGCATCAACTTCAACTACAAAGGGTTGAGTGGGGTCTGGCAGTACCAGTATGGGTGCAGAGGAGAAGCGCTGTTTAAGGTTACTGAAAGCTTTCTCGGCCAGGGAATTCCAGCAGAATGGGCCACCGTTTTTCTTGGTTAGTTCAGAAATGGGTGCTGCCACAGAGCTGAATCCTCTAATGAACTTGCGATAGAAATTCGCAAAGCCTAGGAAGCGTTGAACCTCCTTGACAGACCTGGGGGTGGCCCACTCCCGCACAGCCTGTGTTTTAGTAGGATCCATTTTCACCTCTCCACTCCTCAGAATATATCCCAGGAATGCCACCTCATTCACATGGAACTCACACTTGGAAGGCTTCACATACAGGTGGTTCTTCAGGAGACGTTGGAGTACTTGCCGCACATGCTGATGGTGGTCCTGCGGGGTCTTCGAGAATATTAAAATATCGTCAAGATACACAAACACAAAAATGTTTATCATATCTCGCAAGACATCATTGATCAAAGCCTGGAAAACTGCCGGGGCGTTGGTCAACCCAAATGGCATCACCTGATACTCATAATGCCCTGATGGAGTATTGAAGGCAGTTTTCCATTCATCGCCTTGCCGCACTCTGACAAGGTGGTAGGCATTGCGTAAGTCCAGTTTGGTAAAAACTGTGGCACCCTGTAATAGGTCAAAGGCTGTTGACATGAAAGGTAGGGGATAGCGATTGCGAATAGTGATCTTATTGAGGCCCCGATAGTCAATGCAGGGACGCAATCCTCCATCTTTCTTGCCGACAAAAAAGAACCCGGCTCCAGCCGGCGATTTTGAGGGCCGAATAAAGCCCGAAGCCAATGAGTCTTTTATGTAGGCATCCATGGCTTGGCGCTCTGGTAGGGACAGAGAGAAGATTCTTCCTCGGGGTGGCATGGCACCTGGCAGCAAGTCAATAGCACAGTCATACGGTCGATGAGCAGGGAGGGTAGCGGCTTGGCTCTTACTGAAAACCTCCTTCAGATCCAGGTACTCCTTGGGAACATGGGACAACTCGGCAGGATCAAGAGACTCGGAAGGCAAGGGCAAGGATCTATAAAAAAGGCATGTGGCATGGCATGTGGGACCCCACTCCACTATGCGACCAGAAACCCAATCAATGTGTGGGTTATGGAGGTTGAGCCAAGGGTACCCCAAGATCACAGGAAACTCGGGTGAGCGAACAAGATACAGGGTAATCTCTTCTTGATGAGCATCAGACTTGAGAAGTAAACGGCTGGTCGCTTGGGTTACTCTTCCATTGCCCAATGGTCGACCATCAAGGGCAGTGACAGACAAAGGAGAGTCAAGAGATTGTAAGGGGACATTAAGCTTATGGGCTAAGTCAACATCAATGAAATTCCCGGCAGCCCCAGAGTCTACCAGAGCTCGGCAGGAGTGAGAACTCTCCCCCCAAGAGATGGAAACTGGTAAGTAGACCCCCTGACCAGGAAATTCGGGAGAAAGTGTGGCGCCCGTCAAAACCCTCCCTCGGCTGGACGGGCCTGGTCTTTTCCCAGAAGCTCAGGGCAGTTGGCTCGGAAATGATCAGGCTTTCCACAGTAGATGCAGCATTTTTCTCTTCTTCGGCGCTCCCGCTCGGTTGCTGAGATGCTGGTGCGTCCGATCTGCATTGGTTCTGGGGTGTCAAGAGATAGTGGCGCAGGACTCCAGGACTGACCAAGGGTGGTAGAATGGTTCTGGCCGGGGATTTGGTCACGGCGCCGCTCTCTGAGGCGATTGTCAAGACGCATAGCATGGGTAATGAGGGTTTCCAGGTCACTAGGGCAGCCTGCAGAAGCCAGTCCATCCTTCACTGAGTCTGACAATCCATGGTGAAATGCTACTACAAGAGCAGCATCATTCCATCCACTGACCGCAGCCAATGTCCGGAAGGCTATGGCGTAGTCTGAAACGCTGCCTTTGCCCTGGCGGATATTCATCAGTTTCTTGGCTGAGTCAGTGCTCGAAACAGACTGATCAAACACTCTAAGCATCTCCTCTGAAAACTTCTTAGCATTCCGGGCCCTGCCTCTTGCCCAGGCTCTGGCTTGGTCAGTCAGAAGAGTGATTACATATGCTATCTTGGCTCTTTCAGTAGCAAAGGTGGATGACTGAAGTTCAAAGGTGAGATCACATTGAGTTAAGAAGCCACGACACTCACCAGGCTTGCCACCGTATCGCTCCGGAGCAGGAAGACGAGGCTCTGGACCAGAATTAGTGGGTGTCGGATTAGCTTGGTTCTGTGCTGGCTGGTTTGGGGCTGGCTGGGTTGGCGCTGGCTGGGTTGGCACTGGCTGGGCATTTGTAGCTCCGGTTGCTTGGTTAGCCAACTGTTGAATTGCATTGCCATATTGCTGCAGCAGTTGAGCATGACTGTCTAGGGATTCTCGTTGGCTATTTAGAACTTGCCCATGTGTGTCAAGGGTGCTCCCAAAGCTGGTTAAGGCCGCCATTATCTTTTCATACTCTGACACAGTGAAGTTAACTCCTGCTGAACCATCTGCTGAGTCCATGATGACTGAGTCTTTCTGTTACAACGGTGAAGAAAAATCCGGGTTTGATACCCAACTAATCTAAAAACTGGACTCAGATGCAGATGTAACAAAAGGTTCAGGGGTTTTAATGAAGTTCAAAAGCACAGAAGATTCATAATCCACGATTTTCAAAGGTAAAGCTCCACAACGAAAAAATCCAATAATGAAGGGCAAAAAATAAAAATAAAGTTCCAAAATCCAAATGGCAAGTTCACAAAGTCCAGGTAATCCAAAATTCCAATAATCCCAAAACAAAAGATATCTTCAGTATAGTGTCTCTTTAAAGTAATTCTCCTCAAGCAAAAGTTCTTCAAATCAAAAATAGTCCAGAGCAAAATATTCCACAGAGCAAAATGAAAAAAGTTTTAAACAAGGATGGCACAGTCACTCACCGAAGCAGCACTGCAAAGACTCAGTGTAGAACATCTTCTTCTTCTTCTTCTTATAGTTAATGGCGGTTCACAATGTAGCTTGTATATCGCCACCTACTGCACAGGAGTGTGTGATATGATCATGAAATCATGGCAGGGCATAATAAATTAAAGGAAAAAATAAATAAAGAAAGAAATAAAGAAATAAAGAAAGAAAGAAATGTGTATCTATATCCTGTCCATCAGACCTGTATAACCTAAGTACCTCATAAGGCCTTTGAGTCTAGTGCCTTGCATTCCCTCTTCCTTCAAGATGGTTTGGATATCATCCTCTCCTTCCTGCTCTCTCCAGTGTGACCTGTGTTCAGAAAATTTACTACAGTGAAAAAGAATGTGCTCTACATCTTCTTTAACATGACATTCAGTGCAAAGTCCATCACTTTTACCCAAGACATGTAATGTGGCGTTGATGCCAGCATGCCCCAGCCTCAATCTTGTGAACACAACTTCCTCCCTTCTTCCCAGCCCAACTGATGTGATTCTTTTCCCCCCAACCTGCGGTTGCACATTAAAGTACTTCCTGCCCTTTATGTCTGACTCCCATTCATCCTGCCAGTGTAGAACAAAGGAACAGGTAGCTAGTAATACCAAACAAACTTGCAATCAGGCAGGCAGCGATGGGCTACAGGTGGCAGAGGCAGCGAATCAAAAACAAGGGGCGGAGACATAGCACATGGCAAAATGGATCAATGAAAACAAAAACAAACATGATCACACACCCACCAAAGAAGAATAACAAGTCCACAATGGCCACTAGATGTCACAATAGTCCCAAAATCACAACAATGTCCCGAAATCACAACAAAGCCAACAGAGCTGCAGCGCGAACTACTGTATATCACCGCAGCAACCTACAGCCGCTTGCAGGCTATTTATCTCACATTGACAACAGCTGAGCTGCTAACCTCTACTGAGAAGTAATGGGCATTTAAATCATACGAGTTTACAATTATGTTATACAACAATGTGAAGCGGCAAACGAGAGCAGAAATAGCGCCAATTCTACCTGTCCTTTCCTTCCATGCCAGCAGGCCAGTGATACAAAAAAGAAGTCTCTCTCGTTCTCTCTGCTACAGACAAGATGAAAGTTTTTTAACAGACCTACTTGCCAGGCTCCGTATAAGATGGGCTTATTGAGCAAACTAACATATCGTGCCAGAACGCGATTTGCAAATTGCAGGCTGTCACCGTGACGATATGCACTTGTAGTGAAATTTTTTAATTTTTAAAAATTGGCTGTGGTTTTGGAGATATTAGATGAGGACTTTTACGGGCTCGTGGTAGATGACGGAAGCTACGTCAATGCAGCTTTAGCAGCAGTAAAGCTATTATGCTTGTGTTGATAATAATAAACTCCTGGATTATGTTCAAACTTCCAAATGCATCGTTTTGTGAGTACAGACCATATTTTAACTACTGTAGAAGTTGGGTGTCATGGCATGTGATTTTAGTGTGGTGAGTTTGGAGATACTGCCAAGTTCCATTACCACTTGTACTAAGCTATATGGGATAACTCCGTAACTCCGCTAATGTTCAGCCAATTTGGACTCTTTGCTCGATGTGACGGTTAAAATGACCCTATGGTGAATCTACTCCAAACCATGACTTTAAATGTGGACAGACAATGCATCGACAATGGAAACAGTCTGGATACGGTCCAATGTGAAAGGCTTATCTTAGCCTCTCTGAGTTCATTCCATATTATTTCTCGTTTGTTTTACCACCCTTTGCCTTCTCTCTCTCTCTCTCTCTCTCTATCTCTCTCTCTCTCTCTCTCTCTCTCTCTCTCTCGCTCACCCAGACTCACTCTGAAAGAGTTCAGTCTTTTAGTTTTCTTCCTATCCAAGTTTTCGCTAGAACTCAGATTCTGTTGTTTCTCAGACAGTGTATTTCTGTCAGTTCTTTTGCTCTGTAATTTGTCACATACATATGCACACACTCCATATGTAATCCCATCCTTACCTCTGTATATCCCCCTCTGTCTCACTCTGTTTGTCTATTCTCTCAACAACTCTCTCTCTCTCTCTCTCTCTCTCACACACACGCACGCACGCACGCACGCACGCACGCACGCACGCACGCACGCACGCACGCACACACACACACACACACATACACACAGCTGACAACACCTCTCCTCACCCCATCCTAGCAAGAAAGCAAACTGACACACTAACAACATAGTCGCTACTCTGCATAATGATACGTAGGGAAAAGCACTGTGCAATCTGTGTGTAATTATAGGCCTACCTAGAGACGCTAATTATCAAGAGAATAGTGCGTGCCAAGTGCCAAAAAGGTGACACGAAAGGAGAGAGAGAGAGAAAGAGAGAGAGAGAGAGAGAGAGAGAATGGCTAGACTAGGATGAAAAAAATCAAGCTGGCATTTTTAACCAAGACCAGCATTGACAGACACAATGACGCATTTGTAGTCACCCAA
>NC_085879.1:7746398-7813898 GCF_034702125.1 Engraulis encrasicolus
ATTATGTTGTCGTAAAGTTACTGAGGTGCTTTTGTTGTGTGCGCGTATCCCACTGTCGGTTGTAGAGAATAGAGGTGAGAGCTGGTGTTTTTGTGCTGTAATCAAGGACGTCTTATTGGCTGTTGTTGTGGTCAATGCGGGATAAAGTCATTCGTGGCAGATGGACTGACCCTAGCAGGCCCACTCAATGTTTTGATGGTTATCTCAGTATTGCGCAATATTTCCTGGCTGTCGTCACGAATAACAGTAGGGCGCGTGTGACAACAAGCAGGGATAGAACAAGACAGCGCATTTGTTGTTGTTTAAGTTATTATTCTCTTCTGTCGTGCAGAGGGCTGGGCTGATGGGGATCTGGACTACGTGGAAACTCTTAGGCCTACTATTTTGTGACGCTTGTCTGTTAGGCTACAAAAGGTCTCCGGTTTTGTGGTGATGGACTTGCACTGGAATGGTTGGTAGCCGATATCTGAGAGCATATCCGAGGTTTTAGACTATGCAACCTGTCCCTTCTCTAGTGACCCCTTGCATCGTGCACATCTCAAAACATTTTTTTTGTGGAGCAAGCTTGTGTCTCTTTTACTTACACGTTTCACTTGCTGCAAACCTCATCATGGCATATTAAATAGAGCTAGGCAAGAACTGAAATCCATGCCTATCGACACCTCTTATTATGCTGACGTCACCTGCGCTATTCTGTATAGTGCTTCCCCAATCAAAATTTCCACCCACCGCTACTGGTTCTCAGCTGGTTATTCTAATTGTGTGTGTGTGTGTGTGTGTGTGTGTGTGTGTGTGTGTGTGTGTGTGTGTGTGTGTGTGTGTGTGTGTGTGCGTGCGTGCGTGCGTGCGCGCGCGTGTACGTGCATGCGTGCGCCTGTGTGCGTGTGCCACACAACACCAAAACAAACTTTCCTCTGCTGTGGATGTATTTTTGGCCATGCAAATGTCTCTATCCAGTGAGTACTCAAGGATATGGCCTTAACTACCATGAACGTCTAGTGAAAACATTTATCCCCCTAGTGTGTGTGTGTGTGTGTGTGTGTGTGTGTGTGTGTGTGAGAGAGAGAGAGAGAGAGAGAGAGAGAGAGAGAGTATGTGTGTGTGTGTGTCTGTCTGTGTGTGTGTGTGTGTGTGTGCGTGTGCGTGAATGTATGAGCATTTGCTCCCATGGCTGTCCAGGCTTGTGTTGCTCTGGCCAGAGCCAGTCTAAGCCACAGAGGAACCGGTGAACTCGTGCCACCAGACCCATCAATACGCACGCACGCATGCACGCAAGCACGCACGCACGCACGCACGCACGCACACACGCAACAATACCCCTGGACCCAGGCCGGCCAATTAGCTATGCCAGATGCCCATGAGAAAGGTCATGTAAAGGTCGTGGCCGGAACGCAAAAGACCAGTTTGCCCTCCTCCCTCGCCATTTGTGTTGGCTCAGTTGGGTGTTCTGTGCATAGGAATTGTTGACTTGGCAAAATGATTGGGGAGATGAAAAGTATAACAAGTAATTCTTTTTTTTCCTGATCTCTAAAGCTCATATTTTTTGTCATTTAAGCTGCTTCTGAAAGACTCTTCACATGAATATAGCACCCTCACACCAAATCAGAAAAACAGAAATTGTAAAACCCAACACGGTATGCTTAAGTCTACACACAGTTGTAAAATGAAATGTTTTTATACCAAAGCATTAAAGGACCAGTTCAGTCAATTTCAATATGCTGTTGTATTGCTCACGCTACCCTTGACTTGTCAGTACCCGGTGATGCCACATTTTTCGGCTAAGTCCTTCCCGAGATACGAGCTATTCTAATGGGGCCAGCGTTTGATTACATTTTTTTAAAAATTAACATAGGCCTACTCCAAATATTTTCCCAAAAGGTACCGCTGTTTGCTAGTTGTCTGCTGATGTTGTATAACCTTTCGGATGTTGAAGGCTGAAGAAAAAGAAAAAAAAATCTCAGGTACTGACAAGTCCAGAGTAGTGTGAGCATTACAACTGCATGTTGAAATTGACTGAACTGGTCCTTTAACACACCCATCACATTAGCACACATTGCACCATCTAGACACAGTAAAAATTAAAAACACGCTTTGCCTCTAGGCCTCTCTAATCAAAAGGTATAGGATACGATGTGATACGATAGGACTTTATAGTCAGTTCCACTGAAATTCATTTTGCCACCCTGAGCATGACTCCTGAAAGACAGGACGTACACATAACATCGACAAGGCTATTGCACATGCATGTGGAGCATAAATAAAAGCACAGTCAGACAAAAACAAAAGATGGAGCATGGGGCAACAGCAGCCAGCATTCACAGATAAAGGCAGAATAGAGGACACAGGCCTCAACAGACATACATAAATACATAACATACAACTCACATAACTTGAGGATATTGCCTTCATGGAGTAATTGCACTATACTACCTTACAATTGAAAATGCAGGAACTACATATTCTGAACTTGGACTGAAAAATAGTCTTCATCATAGGCTTCCACCTATGTGTATTTACCATTCACATAGGGAGTGACCTTCATGTGGATTTCTAATGCTTGAAACACACATCCATATGACCAACAAAATGTTTCATACTTGGTCTAAATACATAGCCTACACAAAAAAACACCCATGTTCATTTGACCGCAAAGTTCTTCCCTTAGTTGGAGAATGAAAAAAAGACAACGTCAGTGACCATGGCTGACATTTGTGACAGTGCATAGTGATATTGAGGACATTCAGATTTGATTGGAAATGAAGATGAAGTTGACATAGCGATATCTGATGTTCCCATAGATAGAGGTAACTGGATTCAAGCAATGTTTGAGAATGAGCAGGGAGACTATCTATTCATTCTACACTACAACATCTGTGATACAGCCTACTGTAGGAGCCATAGGGTCATAGATCCTGCTGTTGTGCTTGTGTGTGTACTTATTTCATCCTATCTGTGGTGTTACTCATATTGCCTGTTGAGAACATTGCACTTCTTAGTGTGTATATTCTGCACCTGCTACGCAATATTGCTACCTGTTCTCCTTACACTTGGCCTATTTACATTAAATAGAGCTTGCTTAGCACTTAGGCACCTACGCCAGTCCCAGATCTGCTTTTGTACTGCATAGCTTCAGAGATTCAGACACACACACAATCTCCCATGAGTCTTCCACATTGAAGAATTCAACCCAATGTCCAATCTCTTCACAGCTGTACAGCTCAGGCGGCTCACTGCTCACAGCTCCTCAATGCCCTGAAGAACTGCAGAAATCTAACTGACATCAGATCATTTGATTGGCAGAAAGGCACTCCTGCCTGCAGTCACTTAGTTAAGCCAGAAGAAAGTGACGTGTTCCATTAGAGCTAACTGAGCGCGCTGCTGTTAAGTTAATAGTGGTGTGATTTCTCTACCGCCTCAGGAGTGAGAGAGAGAGGAATAGAGAGGAAGTGGGGAAAGACAGACAGAAGTGTTCGACCTTGTGTGAATAACAATGGCCTCTGTATTAGCATTTACTTCTGCCAGGGAACACAGAGACAGCACAAGCCAACACAGATTCCTGCTAAAGACACTGATGCCGAGTGTCAAGTGGCAACGCGGACACCCTCTCCGGCTGTCAATTAACTGGCGAGAAAGAGGGAATGATGGAGGAGGGAGACAGAGAAAGAGAAGATGATGAAGAGAAAGAAAGAGAGAGAGAGAGGGAGGGAGAGAGAGACGAATGGATGGATGGATGGATGGATGAATGGATGATGACATCAGTGTTCAGAAAGATGGAATAATGGAGAGTCAGAAATGAAAGGATGATTGAAAGAGAAAGAGAGAAAGAGTAAATGATGGATCATCCAAATGATGTAGTGTTTCTCTTAAACCTCATGGTGTGAGGAGGACCACAGTTTCCTCCATCAGGTCCTGTATGCATGAGACATATTGTTTTCCATGGCAGGGACAGAAGGGACATAGTGATACAATACAAACGCACTGACAGGCATGTGTGTTTGGGTGAGTGCAGTGTGTGCATCACTGTGGAGTTGTGTGAGGAGTACAGGTATCTGTGACACAGCCAACATTTGCAAATAATGAATCTCTCCAACACTAACACAGGCACACACACACACACACACACACACACACACACACACACACACACACACACACACACACACACACACACACACACACACACACACACACACACACACACACACACACACACACACACACACACACAACTACAATACAAGCAAATGTGTGTCATGAGTGCTGACAAAAAGGAATGATCTCCATGTGCATCCTGAACGTACAGAGAAGGATGGCTAATTGAGGGATGGATTCATTCAGTTCCCATTCCATTACAACTCCTCACTGAATACTGAACACATCATTAACTTTTTTCCCTCTTTCTCTCTTCCAACCATTGGAAATGATGTGTAAAACACAAATTTTTTCTTGTCTCAGTCTTTTCCGTTGAACAGATTTTTGACTCACATAATCTGGAAGACCCCTAAAGGGCTGTTTCTGGAATCGGGCTGACATAGCAAAGCACAGAGGTGTGCCGGGTGGGGGCAATGACACAGAGTAGGTTGTAGAAGACAGTGACAGCAAGGCCCTCATTTTATGCTCCCACATCTTGTCCAAACAGTTGTTCCTCTCAAACACGTCAGTTAATATGTTAAAAGGCTGCCAATAAAAGTCTTGTCAGCGAAATGCAGCCAGCGTGTAAATGAAAAGGCTCTGCATCAAGACTAATGAAAATGATTGGAAGAGCACAGTGCTTTGAAAGTTACTCCTGAATGCTCTGAGACTTGTCACACAAGCACATTCTAAGAGATCTAGAGGGCCATACACACACGCAAATGTCATGTGGGGTGCCCATTGCTGCACAAGTGATAGTTGTGATGAAAGGTGTAATTCTGGACCTTTTCCTCGTGTACATCGTTGACCCACAGCAAGCCGCCAACTTCATCCATCCTCTACACAGAAAATGAGGGGAAAGCAGTGAGACAAAGTGAGCTGTACTCAGCGGGGTGCGTGGGCACATGAGGGCAGAAGATAGACAGAGGAGAGAGAGAAAGCATGTGGAATGCAAGGAGCAAAAGAGAGACGACAACAGTATGTGGGCTTATTATCGAACCACAACAACAGTAAACAATGGGAGGCTGACACAAAGAGGGCCAGAGTGGAATATATGTAGCTCATTCAGCATTCTTCCAGGTCATGGCTGAGACATCATGCTGAATGATTGAACATGTTTACACTCGGCCAATGCTCTTTGAGCGTGGTAACACACTGCATATGGAGGAGCCATCCCTCATTAAACTGTCCTGAAACTATGACCAAAAACAACACTGGGAGACATGATGTGCAGAAGGGTAAAATACATGCTTGAAGATCATCTTGACAAAATGAAAGCTTCTAAAAGCAATGCTTGAACACAAACTTACAACTTAAGAAACATATGTCTGTTTTTTTTGTTATTGACCATTCCACCTTGGACTTGTGCTATACAACAAACAATCTCTGAAATCCATGTCAGAACTTTTGGCCCATATCTCGTTGTCCTTGCATATCAACACATTTCATCAGCTTGGGCCTATGCTATGAACATAGTTCAACCTACCTAGAAATAACCCAGGGTTAACCTGGTAAACCAAAGTTGACAAAACCTGGCTACCTTGACCGGGATTAATACGTACTACGACGCTGATTTAGATGTTGGTTTGTCTACCCCGGGTACCGGGTTCTCGTAGCAGGGCAGCTGCGGC
Organism: Engraulis encrasicolus; assembly: GCF_034702125.1. Taxonomy (NCBI): domain Eukaryota; kingdom Metazoa; phylum Chordata; class Actinopteri; order Clupeiformes; family Engraulidae; genus Engraulis; species Engraulis encrasicolus. The sequence goes on from NC_085879.1 coordinate 7,752,161, forward strand.
CAATCAGAGAGCAGTTATGATCAATCATTCCAGTAGCGCATTAAACCTGAATGCAGAGAAATGAAAAGAGATGCCAGTGCGCAAGGATAATCAGTTTATTATATATTTATAAATTTGTTTAAATTTCACTTGGTCGAGAATACACAGCCTTCATCCCAACAGTTTAGTAGCCAATCTTTTTTGCATTACATGCGTAAACTAAAATAAACTATGAACCAAGATCATTTTAAACACTTTAGTCATGTGCAGCCACGTCTTAACGCCTCTTACTTAAATCCTCGCGGATACTGTACAGTCTAATTGTATTTTAGCCGCTGATTAACCTTATGAATAATTTTAATCTTAATAATTATTTATAATTAACAATACCAGACGACAGTGTCCGCCAACAAAACTATTGGCAGTGTCTGTACGAAGTATGAAGTGATAGAACATTACCAACCTCTGCAAATGCACATAATTGTTAATTAATATGTGTGCGTTGACCAAGTGGTACGTGACCAAGTTACTTTCAAAGAAAACCAGCTTCGTAGCATAGGCCCCTGGTGTCAGAATCAGTCCAAGTAAATAATTATTATTCTGCATGCTGTGCTCTTTCCTGGTGAGAGTTCATAATAACTATCACATAACATGACACATACTAACCCCAACTCCGATGAAGTTGGGACGTTTGGTAAACAGTGAATAAAATCAAAATGCTATCATTTTCAAAACACTCAATCTATTCATTAGATGGAGAATAGTGAAAAGACAACATATTAAGTGTTAAAACCGAGAAAAAATATTGTTTTGGGGGAGATATGTACTCATTTCTAATTTGAGAAATCCAACACGTCTCAAAAGAGTTGGGGCGGGGACAATAAATGGCAGCAAATGTCGAGGAAGACTAAAAACAAAACAAAAGACAACACTTAACAGTTAAATACATTAACCGATGAGATGATTTTATATAAAAAACAGTGTTAATTCCTATATTGGACATGATTTCACCAGCTTAAATGGTGGGTGTATTCCTTGTCATGTTTTGCAATGTTTTCCTTTCTGTAGTGCTTACAGTGTGACAGGTCTTGACCAAAAACCCACCATTTTATCACATGCTGGTCCTTATGATGGAGCCAAACTGTTAAAACATAGTAGAGAATGCAATTTGACCTTACTATGTGGCAGTAATCGAAGATCTCCCTTCAAAATATAATGCATGAGTGGCTTTTCATGCTGTTTAAAACCCATTTATACCATTCAGCACTGTATTTAACTCTACAGATGAGTGAGAACATCTTAACCAATGCACTACTGCATCCGCATGCCATCATGGAGGCTGACTTTTGAAGCTAGCGCTAACACAAGTTGGATGGTCCATTTTCACTGTAGCACAGGATGTGCAATGCTCTATTATTGTCAAAAAGAATGGACTTCTACAACTTCTGCTGACTTCTGTAAGCAAAGGACAGTTTCCCATGTCTTCTGGGTCTATTTCAAGTGAGCTCAGGTGCTTAGGAGAATGTTAAACCCCTGTGTCATTTTCATGCATTAAGCATTCTTAATATGGTCAATTTTCAATAGCTCTAGCACTCCAGGAATTAGAGTGAGACTACAGCCAATATATATTTCATGATGTCATGAACCTATACAATGATTTTATTAACAAAAATATGTCTTATATACACTCAATCGTGGTAAATCAAAGGGAATTCAAAAATGTATGTAATAACTATGGTAATTATTCCCTTTGCATCTTTAATTCTGAGTGACTCAGCCTCTCTGTGATGATCTTATACCTGGACACCTATATTGTCCGTCAGTACAATTCATTTTGAAATGTTCTTCTTTGTTGTTTTATCTTATTTGGATGTTTACTAAATTTCACTGATCCCCGTCCCAACTCTTTTGAGACGTGTTGGATTTATCAAATTAGAAATGAGTACATATGTCCCCCAAAACAATATTTTTTCTCGGTTTTAACACTTAATATGTTGTCTTTTCACTATTCTCCATCTAATGAATAGATTGAATGTTTTGAAAATGATAGCATTTTGATTTTATTCACTGTTTACCAAACGTCCCAACTTCATCGGAGTTGGGGTTTGTAAATCTTTGTCACTAAACATTAGCCATATTTTAGTCCAGTTAGTCATAAGGTTATAACCCAAAAGCAGTAATGTAATAAAATGTACAAATATTTCAAAATCATTTACTGTTGATTATTGATTGGATGTGTAAATTATATTTAAAATGCAAAATGGTTAACCATTGTTTTCAATGTAGATACAGTAGATGCAGTTTTTCACAGATTAATCCAATTTATGTATTAGCCTCAGGTTACTAATTCCCATTTTGCAGTCTCTTGTATGTATTATTGAACAATTTGTTGAACAATGTCCCTAAAGCCTAGTTGCAGAAACAAGTAGGGCATGGTTTTAGATTCTGTACTGTGTCAAGGCCACATGCTTATTCATTTGATGAAGATGAGATGAAATGTTAATTAACAATGCAAGCTCCCATCATGTATATGGATGCCAGTGGCCAGCATCTTGGATCCTTTGGGCCTTTCTCCCCACAACTTCAGGCAACAATCATGCTAATTGATGGCCCAGCCCTACAAGGTGCCCCTGTGACTTTGATGTACAAGCACCTCACAACACGCCCATGCTCACGCAGGAAAATAGACGCAAGTTCAATTTCCAAGTTGCAATGCGGACTTGTTTGGGCTGGAGTTCGTTCGCTCCTCCGTGCACCACGCTGACACCACGCTGCAGTGTGAAAGGAAACATCCGTTTTCATCATTTTTAACCATTCCAGACTAAGCATCTACGCCCCTTGCCTGCAGTGTGAAAGCAGCCAACATGACAGTGTATCCTGATGATGGTTTAAGTGAAGAGTTCAGATGCAAAACCCCCTAAGTGCCATTAAAAAAAATAATCTTAATTCATTTTTATTTAATACAAAGCTATCAAAATTGCATATTTTAAATTTGTATGTATGTAATATAACTATTTATATGTATAATCAAGTACATAAATGTAAACCAAACCAACAACGGGTTTCTCTAAAAATATAAAAGTGCAGGTCTTCAGAAATGGAGTTAGGGGGTTTTGCATCTGAACTCTTCAAGTGTTAATTTAGTCAGAAACCTTTTCTAGGGGTTATACAATGATTAGAATGGGTTTAGCCACCTAGAAGTCATGTCATGTTTATGGAGACATTTTCTAATCATGTGTTGTTTAGAATGTCTGTTGATTATTTGTCGAGGAAGAATCAGTGGATATGGAGACGGAAGTGTTAGAAGAAGAAAGATCAGGGTAATGGCTAAAAAGAACCTTAGTATCTAGGGATTCCACTTACAGATGGAGCCCCAACCAATCTTCGGAACTTGAGAGTCCTGCTCATCAGCCTAAACCAGAATCAGATCAAATCAGCGTTTTCATATTTTCAGTTCATTCATTTCATCCAGCCTATTATCTTATTGTTCTTGTTGCATTTGTGAATCATTTTGAAATGGCACACAGGGTTTAGAGGTTTGTCACTCCTTCTGACTTGATCAGAGAAGATGGCATGGCATTTTTGTCTTGTTGATGAAGATTCAGCCATCATTTTTTAAGCAAAGCAAGATAAACAATTTCCAATTTAATGCTCAAAAACGTTGCAATATTGTATGTCTGCTACCGGATGCCAATTAACCTGATTTGAATGCATTGAAATGTTAGGTGTTTGAAGGTCTCTGGCGTCACAGGAACATGGTCCAATTTGCAGATCCAGACTCCCTGTACAAGCTAACTATGAGAGTATTTCAAGACCACAATGTTATCACCATACCCAAGTATAGTCAGCTGCTATTTCGGAGGCAACAGGGTATAAAAACTCCATGTTACACAAGTCACTTTAGCACAGGCAGAATGACATGAGTATGTTATGATATGATATGAGTAAAACCTGAAGCATTTTCACTTTGTCACATTTTCACCTTGTCAAAGTTGTCCGGTAAATTCTTTCTGCAGACACAATGCATTTTTTATAGAACAGTACAAGTGGCACCGACACAAGTGGTAGGCTATATTTAACTGCAAATATGGCAACCCTCAAATCGCATATTTGAATATTCTCTCTCTCTCTCTCTCTCTCTCTCTCTCTCTCTCTCTCTCTCTCTCTCTCTCTGTGTGTGTCTGTGTAAGAGACAGAGATAGGTAGAACAGGTTCTTATTTATTCTTTCAGTTCGTTGTAGATGCAGACCAAATACACCCAAGATACTCCCTTTTAAAAAAAAATATAACGAGGCAAGAAACAGACAGCCTCTCTCAGGCCTCGTTCCTCTTGACCTCCATCCGTCTGCTCCCACATTCTCTCATTGTGTGTGCTTCTCTCTCTCAGGTCTTGCTGTCTGCCTGATTGTTCATGTCTGTCTATGCATGTCTGAGCAAAGCTGCAAGTGAATTCAGTCTCTTTGTGTTTATGTATTTTCTGTTCTGTTTTGAAATGCAGATGCTGTACAGGTATACACGCACACACGCGCAAGCGCGCGCGCACACACACACACACACACACGCGCACACACACACACACGCACGCAGGCTTACCAATATACCATGAACCGTTGTACTGTATGTTTGTGCACATGCAGGGAAACCATATGGGTGAGACAACCAGATCAGTTGTCCCAGGCCCAGAGAGGAGTGAGGCCCAGAATTGGGATTTCCTTATATTGCAAAGAAAGCCCTTTCACATGGATGTGTCCTGGACCTGTCAGTGGCCCTGTGCACATCTGTTTGTATATGTGTGTGAACATCTGGTCCTCAATCAATAAAACATCTAGACTTCAATTGTTATTTTTTTCTTTCCTGAGTGAGGAGGGAGGTTGTGGGGGCAACATAGGAGCAATGACCCCTCCGATCTCTCTGGATCCACTCCCCTTGTTACTGCCTATTAAAGACCACTCCATCTCGGCATCAATTGCATCAAATCAAGACAGCTCCGGCCGACTCGGAGGTTGGGGAAAATGGTGAGCCTCACATCAGAGAGCTCTTAGATCCTCCTCCTTTTCTTCTTGCTTTCCTCTGCTCACTAGACTGTGGTAGTGAATTAAAGATGGTCAAAGGGAGAAAGAAAACATGAGAAGAACCTGTCTACTCTCTTGCGATGTCTAGTGGACAGCCAACTCTGTATCATTGGCCAAATAAAAAATCTTTCTCTCTCTCTCTCTCTGCACACACTGACATACACAGACACAGACACATACACACACACGCACGCAGAAATGCGCACGCACACACACACACACGCGCGCACGCGCATGCACACACAAACTCAGACAGACACACAAACAGACACAGACACAGACACAGACACACACACACACACACACACACACACACACACACACACACACACACACACACACACACACACACACACACACACACACACACACACACACACACACACACACCACTCTTAACTGCTGGGTGTAATAGCTAATGCATGTGCACACACGGTTACACGCACAAACTCACACAAGCTCAAGCACAGCAACTTGTTGAGGGTAATCAGACTACCATCACAAAGTCAATATCCCATGGCATCACACACACACCTGCTATTAGCTAGATATCACTTTGAGTGTGTGTGCTGGTGTGTGAAATAGAGAAGGGGGAACATAAATGCATGGCTATCTTGCAGCCAGGACTCAAAGGCTCTGAACTTTGATGACACACCACGGCTTGCAAATACAATCAAATAAAATACACATGCACACGCACACGTACAGACTCATACTCTCACACTCACACTCTCTCTCTCTCACACACACACAGCTGACGGTGGATGGATAGTATAGCAGGACAGCCATATCCTTCCAGTTTTAATGATGCCATGTGGGTTTGGTCTTTCTTAAGTCTTTAGTCATCTGTCTGTCTGTCTGTCTGTCTGTCTGTCTGTCTGTCTCTCTCTCTCTCCTCTCTCTCTCTCTCTCTCTCTCTCTCTCTCTCTCTCTCTCTCTCTCTTTGTGGTGTGTGTGGTGTGTGTGTGTGTGTGTGTGTGTGTGTGTGTGTGTGTGTGTGTGTGTGTGTGTGTGTGTGTGTGTGTGTGTGTGAGTGTGTATGTCTGTCTGTCTGCCTGCTTGTTTGTGTCACAGAGGCACACCATAGACCATAAAACAGGCAGACCATAAAACAGTTATTTCCAACATGGTCCCTGATGGGAAAGACAAGACATTAGAACATAAGCAGCAAATATCACATATAGAAGTATACCATTACATTCCTAAGTCACAGTTCTCTACTTTATTCCATAAAAAAAATCTAACCATTTAAAAAAACATTTTTGTTTCTGCCATTTTAATATTTAGTGGAAGGCTATTCCATAGCATAATCCCTGTATAAAAGAAAGAGCTACGTGCCGTGTTCTTTGCAGGTGGTACCTTACAGGAGCGGACACTTGATCTTGTGTCATGGGCATGTTGAGTATGTACCATTACAATTTGGAACCCAGATAATTTGGGGCTATCACATCGATACTGTTGAACATGTGATTCAGTTTTCACTGCTTTACAGGCAGAAAATACACTTTCTTAAAGTCATTAAGAGTGACATAATACCTAGATGGGTTGCTTGATATAAAAGTTGTTTTGCATACCCTGCATTTTATTTTTGATTTTCACTGTCAGGCCACTGTAAATTAGAACTGCAGTTATTTTTGTATCAAATCACATAGATGACTTGCTCTCACCATTCCTTTATTGTTTTGTTCTGCCATCTTGTTATAATTTCATCCTGTTAGATTCTGTTTTTCAAGCTGTTTGAACTGCTCTCATAGCGTTTGTAATGTGCTGCAGACATAAACTTCACTGCTCTCCCACACTCTCCCCCAGTCTTGAATGATCTTTCTACCCTCATCAAGCTCCTTTACCACTGTCTAACTTTTGCAATTTGACTGGAGAATGAATGCTTCTTCATTCTGGCCATTAAAGAGTTTATGAAACGAAAACAAAGTAAAGGAATTTGACCATTTCCAGGACAGATTCTGAAAGTTCTAAGCCTTGTGAATAAAATGGGATATTGTCTGGGTGATATTTTGTCCTAAAAGTCATGTTAAAACGTTCCCAAAAAGTGTTTTTTTGGTGACATGTGATAGTATCTAGGTTTTACTACTAATTAATATTTAAGACCAGATCCAGTGCAATAGTTGAAATTCAGAAATGCAAGGTTTATTTGCTTGAGAGAGTGAGAGGGGAGGCCATTTAGGCCCAAAGGCCTGTCCACAGGCCTCCCCACCCCCTATCTCCAAGAAGGTGTTAACAGGTACAGATACAGACAAGAAGGGGGCAAGAAGGGGCAGAACAATGCCAGTGGCTGAATTTAAAAAGACCACCACAGGAAATGAGGTCACATGGAATGATGTCACATACAATGATAGTTTTAGCCAATAGCAATCAGCACCAGTGATTCATAACTATCCCCTAGAGGCTTATTGGGAAACAAATCTTTATTGCCTCTTACAAACTAAGAGAGTTGCTCCTTCATGGATAAAACAATGCATGGACATCCAAATGTAATGTATCAGATTGGGGGCAATATTCAGATTCCGTCAGTCCCCCTTTTGAAGTTGAAATACTTCACATAAATATAAACTTATCAAATTATTAATCCACGTATAACTCTAGAAATAGCACTCTGGAAATATATCGGCAAATAGCACTCTGGAGATTGGTTCCATCAAAAAGTTATCATAAGCAGCATGATATGAAGACAATTGAAATGGACTGTAAGAATTTTGTCATGACAGGATTGCAAACGAGTTGACTCATGTGACGCATGTCATTCAGTTCTTCATGTAAAGCAATGTGAAACGCGTAGTGTGTGCAGACGAGTGTAAAAAGAAAAACTGTAGTACTCTTCTTCTTCATCATCTGGCTCCATCTTCTTCATGTCATGTGGCTTTCGAGGCCAATGCAGTGGACCAGGTCAATGGCACGTTACCGGGAAGAGAGATAGCATCATACACTCAAGTATCTTATTCCGCACACATCAATGTTCACAACAAGCATCAGTGTCACCCAGGAAGATCTCATAGAACATGGAAGAATCAAAACAAGAATAAAATAAAATGAAATGGCAAAATGTGTCAGTGTGGGGACTGTCTCCCCCTTTCCATCAACTTCAAAGACACATAAATACAACACAGAGAAAATTCCTATTTTAAATGGTTGCCTTGAAATGAACAAAAGAAAATCAACAGGTCAGTCTGCCACTAAAGGTGTGAAAAGGGGATCTCTCAGCATGGGCAAGGGGTGCTCCCCCTTTTGACACCTTGAAATCAAAACAAGAAAATAAACTAGTCCATTCAAAACATTTGCCTCGTATAAACTCTTAAATTTCAATCTTAACTCATGACTTTGCTTTTGTGTGAATTCTTCATCTCAAACTCATAGTTAGTCAACTTATCTTCACACAGTCTGCAACAGGCACAGGCAAAGAAGGACAGGCAACAGGCCTTCAATACGTTAACTCATAGGTACAATCGATCACCACCCATCCTCCACTGAAAGTAAACAACTCACGGATCCTTTCCCCCTTTGCAATCTGTGGAGCATTCCAGCTGTAGCAGATTGGAGAAATCTCAGGAAAACAAATAAACAAAAATAAAAATAAAAAATGCCAAGTGAGAAAACAATGACCGCAGAGATGTGCCACGCTTATTCACCCAATGTGTCTCAAACAAAGGACCATCTTGTCCTCTCCAGATGTTTGGCTGGGTAATGCCGCCATACATGAACACCGCAAACCTTACTATAGTATTGCTTGGTACACAACTTCTGCTTTCCTCTCAGAAGTTCAACACACCACTGGAATTCCCATCAGTAGATAACCCTCAAGCCAATACAGAAAGTAAGTTTAGATTGTTCAAAACACATCATTTGCATAGTCAACGCCAGCCGTCTTTCGCACTTGGAGACACACGGTTCACACTCGTTGGGGACTCTTTTTGCTTTCTTTGGCCACTGCACACGTTTCTGAAACCAAGAACAGGAAAAACTTGCAACTGCAAAGCAGTATCTTGGATTAAAACTTGAAAAAAAAAAAAAATCATGGGAGGATGGTCTCGAAGGTGGGGCATGACTGTACACTAGAGTTAAGGTTTAGTGGCTTAAAAAATATCTATGGCAGACTGACACAAAATAAAACAACACTTCTCATTGTAGGCCTATCATAAAAGTGTATTTACCAAAATTATCATCCAATCTAAACAAAACAAAAAAATCTGGGCAAATCAAACAAATCACTCATTTGAGTATATAGACAAGATGTTAAACTTAGCAAGATTTTGGTTTGTCAAAAGGCCACCATGCTTTTCTTCTCACAACTGCTGTGGGCCAGCTAACTTCCACAACACCAGGCCTGCCTCAGAAGACACAAAACGATTAATTTGGGAAAAACAACCATCTTGAATATACAGTATAATCAAAGAAGACCCACTTGGAATCAGGGAACAGTAAATAAAGCAAAAATGTATCAACTCAAATTCTTGTCAAACCAAAACAACAAATGGGTGAACAGGGTGATATGAACTCACGACCAAATCAAACAAAGAGAAGGGTGAAAAATAAAATGTCATGGCAGAAATTCATACATCTTTCCAAATTCAATTTTTGGTTGGGAATATCATTGCTTATGTAGTGGGCGAGACCGTTACAGGAAGTAGTTCGACTACGCCACCCCCGGGGGTGGAGCCCCCGGAGGAAATGAATTAGGGGTAGTTACAGATACCCCAGACCAACACACAATGTACCCGCACAATAGATTACCAGGCAAACACAGGTTCGTGCACAATGGAGGCAGAGACAGTGGTGACAATTAATAATTCAAATCTTTATTATTCTTTGCGTTATAAAAATATATTTTTCTCACTCTTTGTAATAAAATATAAAAAAGGTACTCACAATTCACAAAGTGCAGTGGGGTGGGTGTGCTGTCGCAATCACCCGCAGATAGATAAACACTTGCCCCAAAGTATGTTCACGTTAACAGTAAAGTGCAGGGGTGGGTGTGCTGCCACCACACCCGCGGATCTGTAAACACCTGCCCCAAAGTATGTTCCTTAATTCACAATAAGCAACACACCTGGTAGGCCTAAGGCCTTAGAACCTACACTCAGGTTGTCAGACTTTGCCACTAGGGGCTGGCACGGCTAACACAATAGGGCGAATGGCACACCTCAGGATTAACAAAAGAAAAAGTAAAGAAATAGTTCACAACAAACAAAAATAATTCACGGCAAACAGAAACAACAAGAAATCACAGCAAACCATGCAAAATAAATCAAAATCATGCAGTTAAATAAGAAATTAGATAATGGAATGAAATAATGAAAAAAAGGAAATTAGGCACAGCAAACGAAAGAAAACGAAAATCAAAACATGAGGTAAACCAACCCCAGAGGCTCAGCTCAGTGTAGTCCCCTAGGTATCCCCACACTCACTCATCACTCCCTACACACCCACACTCACACGCACCAACGTAAGCACACGCACACACACTGTGGAATGGCTCACACACCAGCTCACACCGAGCCGAGCGCCCACACACACACACACACGAATGTCCAATTTCCCGAGGCCGGAGCAGCAGCCGAGATACGGGTTCCCGGCGTCCAGAGGCACCACACAACCGGGGCTAAAAGTCGCCGCTCGTGCACCTAAACGCGTGGTGTGTCTGACCACGGCCACACAGATACAACCTGCGAGGGAGGAGGAGAGCGTTAGCCAAGCTAGCAGGACACCCACTATCATACGATTCTGCTGCCGAGAGGTTACCTTACCCGGAGATGAGGGTGCACCGATGCGCAGCGCAATTCTCACAGTCGGAGTGCCAATACAGAGGTACACGGCCGAGGCGCCGGTAGCGACCACACGCTGAAACCATAATAATGGCCGTCGTTAGCAACCATGGTAAGAAAACAAACAGTCAGAGCTGGGTAAAGGCACAAGCTAACCCACTATAATACATACCGGCGTGCAGGAGACGGGAAAAGCGCAAGGTAACCGTTGGTATTGTCCACCGAAGTCCTTGCCAGTGGAGAAGCAAGAGATCACCATAGCCAAGTAAGAGACGCCAAGTTGGAATCACAACCTATAGAACAGCAGACGCGAAGTTAGCCACTAGCCGCTGGCTAGCACATAAACAGCGACAAGAGATGGTCCACATACTCACGAGGACAAGAAATGGTCCACATCTCCTCGATCTGAACTGGACACCGCACTCCTCTCGACGACGAGGGGAGAAGCAACCACAGCATTCGCCGGTGGCGATGAAACGCGCAAAGGGGGACTTTGCAGGCTTACCGAATACTAGCCACTGGCAGTGTTTATGAAGAGACTTCCCATAAGCCTCTACGAGCGGCGTGGTGACCAGAGCCATACAGAGGGTAGAGTTACGCAATTGGAGGACCAGGAATTAAATGGCAGCTCCGCCTTTCAGCGAGATAAGGGTGTTCCTAAAGCGGCTGTCTTTCCATAGACTCAACATAGAACCACCACATTAACAGCCAAAAATAAGGACTAACGAACTATACTGCGGGGTAATCACCACAAATATGTAAACCAACAACTGTCTCGGTGGTGATAATCACAAAAGTTTACCATCTGTGATGTTTATCTGAAGTTATTACTATGAACAGCAAGTCTTGTCATATTCCCTGCATTGCATTTGCTATGTGCTACGCCCACTGCTAGGAACTAACATTCGCAACACTGAGCAGTACTGAGAAGCTAAAACAGCTAATTTTGCTAAAGAGGAAGTCGGCCTAAGCACACGGCGGAGATTGCCCGACTCTACCCTCTGTATGGCTCTGGTGGTGACGTGTGCCGCAGCGTCAGACTTTCCCTTAAAGGAGCAGCGCTCCACTACACTTATGTTAAGTTTCTTTGTCTTAGGGTCAGCACTCTGATTTTAGCTTTCTTTAACTTTTAAGAAGACATACAGTACACTCACACCTATCGGGGAGGGGGTCACAGGATCGTTAAGCTTGGGGAAAGTGTGGGGGGTTTCAACAGTTAAACATACAAACACACTGGCCAGCACACACACAGACACACACACACACACAATAAAGGGGCCCAAACAAAGAGATAAAATGGAGGGAAAAGTTCAAGGCATTGACTGCTCAAAATACATCAAAATGGGTATTTAGTAAATAGGCACCCCTGCCTCTTTTACTACAGTTGGCCAGCTAATTCTGATTGACTCTGAGCAGTTGCCACTGATAGACACATTGATCAAATTTCTTTAGATCAGGACATGGGAATGGGGGTTAGTTGAAAGAAGAAAGGAGGAGACAAAGACAGCCATGGCAGACACAGAAGAAGAACAAAAGACAGACACATGCATCTGATTCCAACACTGCACTGATTTCTGAATTTAGGAGCTTAAGTTTGATTTTACACCCATTCTAGCTGACAGACTGTTCATGTACTCAGATATACTACTATCATGTCCTTCTGTTGTTATCATATAGACTCGCTCAGCACTCGGTCTCCCATCAAAAAACACTTCAGTGTAGTAAACAAAACAAAAAATCAGGGCCCACTCTTATTCAGAGTCCTCAGGACGAATTTGGTCGGTTACAATGCGCACTACACAGCCATTGGCCGCAGCAGAGTCAAGTAAAGCTTACTCTACGGAGAAATCATCAAATTGTCCTGGCTAGCTCCCGTTGGACGCCGTTTCAGTTAGACCAGGCAAAGTTTTACCAAAACAGAGAGAAATTTAAGTCAGAAAAAAGAGAGAAAATATGTAAAACTTTGGCCTCTATAACTAATTCTCTTGCTAGGACAGAATTCACGGATCTATTAAGCTACTCCTAACAGCCGCTTGCAACAGAAAATAACATTCTGTATGTAGCATGAAATCTGTGCCTACGTCAACTCCATATCATTGAGTTGGGTAACCAGTCCTCGTCAGGACTCGGCCTTTTGGGAGATTCACATTTACGACCATGTCCATATGATAAAAACAGTCAGGCATTATCTTAAAACACTCATGGGAAACTATAAAGTTAAAAGCCTTCTCATCAGTCTGTCAACTAAAAGAGTGAAAAATTCTTACCAGCTCAGTTCTTCTCCAAATCCATGAATCCAAATTGTATCGTCTCGGTGGAACCTCCATCTGATAGTATCTAGGTTTTACTACTAATTAATATTTAAGACCAGATCCAATGCAATAGTTGGAATTCAGAAATGCAGGGTTTATTGGCTTGAGAGAGGGAGAGGGGAGGCCATTAGGCCCCGAAGGCCTGTCCACAGGCCTCCCCACCCCCTCTCTCCAATGAGGTGTTAACGGTACAGGTACAGACAAAGAAGAGAAGGTAAGAAGGGCAGAACAATGCCAGTGGCTGAACTTAAAAAGACCCCCACAGGAAGTGAGGTCACATTGGATGATGTCACATACAGTGATAGTCTTAGCCAACAGCAATGGATAGGCAATTTCAAATCAGCAGTTTGGGGGAAGGGAAGTTCAGTACATCCTGATGCCATTGAGGGGAACTTTTATTTGGCATCTTACAGTCTAAAAGTGTTATTCAAACACGTATCAAACAATACATGGACATTGAAATGTTATGTGTGATTGGGGGCAATATTCAGATTCCTTCACATGCAAATTTTATGCAAATGATATGCGTGACATAGAAGGGGTGAGTTCACCTCATTCCACCTTGTTCAGATCAATGGCGGCTAGTACCAAAACAAAGCGCAGTGTCAAGCAGTGTGTTGCTGGAGAGCCGAACGGTGCCAGCTTTAAAAATGGCTACTTGACAGAAGGAATATCTTTGCACAAGTTCCCTTCTGTGAAGAATGATGGAACTGTGGTCAACAAGGAGAAGGCTAAATCAAGCTACGGCTCTGTGGATCCAATCCATGGTTTTGAAGCAAGCTTGTGGTCACTGTTGTGCTCGGCACATTTCCACCCCTTGTGCTTCTCCACAAATGTGGAGGTCGCGGGCATGGTTGGACTGAAGAGAATGCTATTGCCTCAAGCAGTTCCAACAATTGACATCGCCGGCGTGCAGACTGAAACTGCCCCTGTTTTACCTTGTCCATCTGCTTTGTATGTTGTTTTCAGGAAAGGGTAATGCACATTACATGCCAAACCGTTGCGAATGCTCTCGGAATATGCACTTTTTGTTGATTGCCATTCAACTGGTCAATATATTGGTTTTGGGAGGATATCCGCGCATCAGCGTGTTGCTCTCGGTCGAGGACAGCCAACTCACAGACTGGGCTACTCAGGGCTTTTTCTGAACGGGGAAATAGGGGCGCTCCACCCTCATACCTCCGTGGGTGCACCCTCATACTTTTATTTTTATATTATATATATTTGAGCGCCCCTAATTAATTTCTCATTCATGGGGGGGAACACCCCCCTTCACCCCCTGTAACCTGCCATGATGCTCCCTGATGCCAAAAAAATCCTAGAAAAAGTCCTGCTACTGCATAGCGTAGGCCTACTTTGAAGCGTTGATTGTTTGTTTTTAGTATTGTGGTGCATGTGTGGCTGACGTTTGGACACACCTCGTCCTCAGAGTCAGGCTGAGGGACACGCAACGCCTGTGACTTTGAGCACAAAAAATAATAATAATGATAAACACTAAAAATATGCTGAGGACTCAGGCTATATAGGGTGTTTTTCCAACAGCCTAATACCTCTACCGTTTTTTCTCTAGTTGATGATATTTTTGCATGTAGCCTACATGCATTTCAATCACACTATATCGCGCAATTAAATCAAAATGCCCCCCATTTGTCAACAAATACACACGCCATGTCATCTTTGGGTCATGGCAAAGCGTCCTTAGCAACCGTAACCATAAACATAAGAACTGTCAGGCTATGTCAACAATCGTCACTTCGCCTGTCAGACATGTCACTTTCTGCAGATGTATCAGTGCCTCTGAAATAGATTTGTGCTGCTGTTTTTTTTTCTCATGAGGTTGGATGTGTGGTTTTTCGACACGCTGATGTTTGTATCAGAATTTTGGTTCCTTTATAAGATGTGGGTCCATCAAATGTGTGTTGTTTTCTCACATCGCCATACTAGCAAACCAGGGACTCTCCTCTTTGATGTCACAGCCCAGCTCATTAGTCACACCAAATTTCACAGAATTCACACTTTGAGTTGCCATTTTCACAAGTTCCTCCAGGATGATTGGGTTCAAAGTCTCATCGATGCTATCAGAAAAAAACAAGGCTTTAATGGGAATGACCGTTTGTTTTCGTTTCATAAACACTTTAAGTGGCTGCCTCTCATTCCGGTAACAGACCATCAGAAAGAGAGAGAGGGGGTGGGGGGGTTGGGTAAGCAGAGAATGACAACAAGACTGACACAAAGAATGGGAAGGCAGGGAGAGTGTGGGTGAGAGAGAAATACTCAAAGTAGATGAGAGTGAAGTAAAGAGTCTGGGCTGTGGCTTTGAGAACAGACAGGGCTAAATTGAGTAGGCTAATGGCTGATTGGAACATTTTTCTCTTGACGTTAATAACACATGGTTTGGGCTACGTATATCATAAAAGGTGAATCCAAGGAGAATAGACAACTTCAGAAGCGTTTGAAAGACTTTCTTGCTTTACTTCTCTCTTTCTTTCATTATTTCTCTCTCTCCCATTCAGTCGGTCTCCTCCTTCCACTTTTTATCTTTCTCTGCACCTGAAATACCTGAACATTTTATGAAGAGATTTACAGTTCAAACCACTTTTCGAATTGGTCAATAAAAGCGATAAGTCAAGAGACATAGGGAGAGAACTGGGAGAGAGAGAGAGAGAGAGAGAGAGAGAGAGAGAGAGAGAGAGAGAGAGAGATCAAGCCAGGTCTATTAGATTGTATAGCTCTAACCATTTCCCCTCCCTCTTCCTCCTAATGCTTGCATTGTCTGTCATCTCATAGGGGTGTGGGGTGCCAGAGGCAGTGTGGGTGCCTTTGTGTATGTGTGCATTTGCATGTCTGTGTGTCTGCTGGGTGGCTGGGTGCTAGGGCCGCTCAGCTACCATTCTTGGCACATATTTCACAAAATATCTGAGGGAGGAAATTATTTTTCACAGCCAGACATTGATTTAAGTGAGTTGGATTCTATGCATGTCCTTCAAGGTATAGGCAAAGCATGGCACATTTCTCTTTCTCTTGTCTCACCTCTATCCATCATCTTTCAGTATACCCGCTCCTTTCTCAAACTGTCTCTCTTTCACACTGTCTCTGTCTCTCTCTCCCTCTTCCCTCGTCTCCCCCTCACCACCTTCACCACCTTGTAGAAAAGGATGGATTTAGTGTACGTGCAAGAGTTTGAGGGATTGGCTTCTAAACCATACAGATTTGCATTCTATATCCATGTAGGAGGAAAATTCGCTGTGGTGCTTGACTCCAGATCCAGATCCAGACCCTGTCCTCTCTGCTGGATATTATAGTTGTTAACAGTGACTAACCTCGAAGATACACTACATACACATTATCTTGCGTAGCCTCTTACTGCAGATGGGGTCGCCGGCGGGCCTATTCACTACTTGCTGAAAAATACTCAACTACATCATAACAACATTGCTATGACAGTACATAGAGCAGATTAAGACATAGCCATTTCAATTTTCGTGACGGTCAGGTTATAACATAGGCTCTGCGCTAAGGGGTTAAATGACACAGTGTCTGTTGTAGGCTATAGTCATGAAGTCGTAAGATATACACACAACACCTTTAAAACAACTCAACCAGTTGCACTCAACCAGGTTTTCCCAACCACACAATCACAAGATACGTACATGAAACTAAGACTAGTTAGACAAAGACTAGTTAGACATCACATTGATACCTTCACTCCTGTTGGTTGTATTGATGGAAGTCAGGGGGAAGTGGGAGACAAAAAGAAAACAAGAGTGAAGGTATCAATGCTATGTTGAAGCATGCACAAATTTTGGGCAATTTTGGGTCTTTATACAGCTCCTGGCAGTTGCAGTGTGCATTGCAGCTGGGGATATTGACATTAGCCTACAGGAAGAGAGTTAGCATAACTTGTGTGGGTGCTGTCTATATGGTTAGGTAGATCTTTACAAATAATTATGTACAACATTTGATTACAGTGAAGAAATGGAATAGTCCCTCTGGACTGCCATTCAATTTGTTCAGTGCTGATAGTTGTATCATACATATATTTGGGCGAATGCTCCCGTGGGCAACTGTACATGGGAACAAGCTTGGAGGAAAGTGGAAGGCTAAAATAAAATAAAAAACAGCTCCCCCTTGCATTGAGGTGGTATTCTACTTTGTGTGTAGTACTTAAGTCCGTTAGGGAAATGCATCCCAGATCCATCAAATAAAGGAAGAGAATTAGAGCAACATCATATTTGAATACTGCAATATTGATTTTCAGCTTTTATTTTGATATCAAAGTAATACAGTGTCAAACTAAAAAGAATTCCAAGGTAGTTGATCTGGTGGCCGCTATGATTGTTTTGCGAGGAAGCTGACGCACAACATTGTTGGTAGTAGACAGTGACAGTATACTCATCTGATTTCAGCCAGCCAAAAAACAACAGCTGGTCATCGAACTGTGCCGTACCGTAATTGGCTAATCGAAAAGCAATAAACGGCAGCCGAGTTGTGCTGTGTGGAGCTGTAGGCCTACTGGATAAAAATGTGCAGTGGAAAAAGGCCTAAAGTCATGCACTTTTGACACACAACCCACGTGTCATGGTGCTGGGTAGATGTGCTGTCACTACTAAAGCCGGGCTTACACTGTGCGACTTTTTGGCCGTTTTTTGGGAGTCGGGACAATTTCTTACTCAATCGCAGGTCAATCGTGTGTCTCGCATCATGCAGTGTACATGGGGTAACGACAAGCAATTTCACCTCACGATCGTACAATCGTAGGGTCGCAAGAAAATCAAAACTGTTTGAAATCCTGGTTGTTCCTCGTGAGTAAATCGCACAGTTAAAGCAGTGCTACGACCCGATTTGACACTACACATGCACAAATTAATAGGGCAGTGCTATTCGCTCTTGAGCGCGTCCTTATCTCCACCTCGCGCATATTCCCTCCTCTGCAGACCTGGGAAACATGCCTGTCGCATCGCACAGTGGGAGCATTCGGCTCACATCTGACTGTCGGCTCGTATATGCTCGTCTAGTGTGAGGGCGTGAGTCGTGAGATGTGAACTTGTAAATCGTGAAATTCCCTCGTGCAGTGTGAGCAGGAGCTTAATACCCATAAGTGAAAATATCGCACAGTGTATGCCCGCCTTTAGTCAAAACTCAGCCCTCAAATATAGAACATGAAAGTGAGTCAGTAGGCCTAATGCCTCATGAATGACATACCCAAGATACTCAAGAACAGTTACACACACAAAGATAAATCGGTCATCAATATTGGATCAAAAGCATTAGAAAAAGGATAAGGATAGTTAATTATTGACCTCTGGGTAGTAAACATGCTGAAATACAGCGCAATACCCCAAAGTGGTAATAATAATACAGCCTGTTAGCTGATGTATAGCACTGTGCATGGAGTGTCAAAGACTGCACCAGTGCTCATATGTCTTTTATTGGCCACTTGGGAAGATAAGTATGAAATGGAGTAAATGTAAGAGGTGGGGGGGTGGAGAGAGAGGGAGAGAGAGAGAGAGAGAGTTGTGGGTATGAGGAGAGAGAGAGAGAGGAGAATGGGGGGTGCAGGCAGCCAAGGCAACCATCCCCGCGTCTGCCTTTCATGAGATATTTTGTTTATGACGGTATACAGGGCTCACCGGCAGGCTCAATAAAAATGGACCCAGTAAAACTAATTAGCCACAAATAGACTCCGATGTTGGTCCATGGCTTTTGGCATTCCGAGTTTATTTATCTCTGTCTGTGTTTGTGTTTGGTGAAGTGCATGCTTTGTGGGCAATAGTGTGTGTGTGTGTGTGTGTGTGTGTGTGTGTGTGTGTGTGTGTGTGTGTGTGTGTGTGTGTGTGTGTGTGTGTGTGTGTGTGTGTGTCAGTTTGGGTGCTCGTTTCCATCTCTGTGTGCATACATCAGTGGTTTTCAAAGGGGGGGCTGGGGACCCCCGAGGGCCCGTGGTGGTGTGCTAGGGGGGCCGCAGCAGGTTGTCAAAAATAAACAAAATAAATAATTGGATAAATTAATCAACTAAAGAAAACCAAAAATGAGCTAATTCATGATGATGGATCTACTGTGACTGTGTTATGATTTTGTTGTTGATCGAGTGTGAAAGGAGGTGCACAAAAAACAAAATAGTGTGGCACAGCCAGGGACTCTTGGCGGGAATCTCCTGAAATATGGGGGACCTTGTCATGGTAAAGTTTGGGAACCCCTGGCATACATGTTTTCCAGAGAGAACGTGCTGTGTGCATTTCAGTGTGTGTGTGTGTGTGTGTGTGTGTGTGTGTGTGTGTGTGTGTGTGTGTGTGTGTGTGTGTGTGTGTGTGTTTGTTTCCTATAGTGTAAACACTCCTCTCCCCTGATATTTATACCCATTGTAATCCATTTGTACTGGCTCTGACTCAAGCCTGTTGCTGCCTCTAAACAAAATTTGTGATCCACCACACGCAACTGAGTGAGCCAGAGTGTGTTATAAATGAATAGATCTGCAAGACTCTGCTAGCAACATTCTCAATGTAGACTCTGTGTAGACTGTGTGTGTGTGTGTGTGTGTGTGTGTGTGTGTGTGTGTGTGTGTGTGTGTGTGTGTGTGTGTGTGTGTGTGTGTGTGTGTGTGTGTGTGTGTGTGTGTGTGTGTGTGTGTGTGAGTGTGTGAGTGAGAGAGAGAGAGAGGGGGGGGGGGTTGGTAGAGTGTGAGGAGGTTAAAGTGTGTGAGTCAGATCAATACAGTAATGAGCGGATTGTTGAAACATGTCGATGTGGAGAATGGATGGCTCTTAGACATTTACTTGGCTACTTTAGCCAACTGCTTAAAGTGTGTGTGTGTGTGTGTGTGTGTGTGTGTGTGTGTGTGTGTGTGTGTGTGTGTGTGTGTGTGTGTGTGTGTGTGTGTGTGTGTGTGTCTGTGTGTGTGTGTGTGACTGTTGACCCACCACTGAGTCAACATTAGGTCCTCTACCCTGCTCACTAGGTCATCTGCTTTGCTCATTTGCCCAGGACAATAGGCCATTGGAGAGCCCTTTTTGGAGCCCTGATAGACCAGCCATGCTCACCAATGAAACATTTAGAGTCAATAAAGTAAATAAATAAACCCATGAGTAAATATATAAATCGATATATACATAAATAAACAGACCTATGATTCTCTGAGCCCTTCAGTAGACTGTCTACAAAAGGACTCCGTTCACATCCCAATTCCCATTATTGGCACTTTTTGTATGCTCATACCTCATTGTATTCTGGGAGTCCTATACCACAGTCCAGTAAAAACTCGGTTTGCATAATCTTTCTGTCTTGTGTTTTGACTGACACACCAAGGAGACACTCACATCTATGTCATAACTATTTTGTAGTCATTAGTGATTATTGTAATCAAGTAAAAAAATATTGTCAAAATATTGTTATTGTTATAGTTTTTTCCCCATTTCAGCCACCCCCAAATGACACCCTCACCACACTATAGTACACTGCACTGTTCTGGATAGTTGGCAGGCCTATCAAGCCTTCCGGCTAGGCTAGCTACTACAACTGCTGTGCCTAACATTACAGATTGACATGGCTGTGATGTCAAAGCCTATCGTCTCTTTCATCAGAAAGTGTTGTGATGTGTGTTTTTATGGTCTTCCTCCATTCCCAGTAAATGTTCCATGGATCATGTGTTTTTCGAGGCCTTTGTAGATGCCTCTGATGGCAACTGTTCATTTCACGGAAATAACCTGACTCTAGCCAGATTACTGGGTTCATTCATCTTCAAGTACTTTATATGTGTAGGTCTGACAAGGCAGGGTTTTATTGAAAACATCTTTGCACATGATTGGGGAATGCACTTGCCATACATTTTTAATGACGTGCTACTTACACTTACCATTTAAACAACTACTAGATTTGAAATTACAGCATCAATGTTGAGGAATGAGTCCATGCCATTGATGTCTGAAACAAATGTCGTGTTTCACTTATGTTTACCTTCTCCACTACGTTCAGCCTTTGACTGTGTCAAATCTCTGACAAGGCTGTGATATGGATACTGCATTGCAGTTAAGGAGAAGATCCTTCAGACCCTCATGTGAGCTCATGAAGCTGGGCCGAACTACACAACTACACAACTACACAACTACACATCTACACAAGGCAAGCAAGGCAGCATACTTGAGAAATTCAAACTGAACTTTGTAAAAACTCTCAATACACCACGCCCAATAAACCTCAATAAACCACTCATGGCATTGCTTTGACACATATCTTATTAAAGTTCAATCCATAGTGTGCTGACTGGGACATCAAGAATATAACGTTTGTCTTATAAAGTGGGTATATTCTTACTCACACAATCTCAGGGGGCCTCCAGTCAATAATTATTGATGTTGTTGATTTTCTTTTGTTGTTGTTCTTCTTCTAGTGCAGGATGATGGAGTTTATGTTCACCTCAATCTCAGCCTCTGCAATCAAAAGACGGGAATACAGCACACACGCATATTACTGATAGCATCGCTCTTTCGCCTCTTCAAAATTGGGCCTCTAGTGTGTGTGTGTGTTTGTGTGTGTGTGTGTGTGTGTGTGTGTGTGTGTGTGTTCTGTAATTTGGCTGTTTCTCAATTTGATCGTTTTTGTCGTATGTTGTGTCAACAGCCCTCATTATGTTGTGAGGGTCTTACCAATGATTTCATGAGACTTACTCAGAGTGATGTGGTGTAAAAAACCTTGGATGTTGTGCTGAGTAGCTTTAGCATTGGCTAGGTGGTGAGGGCCTACAATCGGATCTTGCATTGTCCGGATCGTGTCTTGTCTTGTCTAGCTTGCAGTGGATGGCCTACGGGGAAGGACGACTGGAGCTCTGGAGGCGGACTAGTGGACATTTATTTTAACTTTCCTTTGCAAAACTAATAATGTGTTTTAGTGGCAACCATTCTCTCTGATCATCATTGATTGGTCTATTGTGCTCATTGGTGTTGAGTTAGAACATTGGGCAAAAGGCACACTCTGTATTGGGTTTCACAGGTCTGGGTATGTGTAAGTTTGGTACGCATGTGGCTATTTGTTCGTGTGTGTGTATGTGTGTGTGTGTGTGTGTGTGTGTGTGTGTGTGTGTGTGTGTGTGTGTGTGTGTGTGTGTCTGTATGTGTGTCTGTGTGTGTGTGTGTGTGTGTGTTCCGGCATGCCAACTCTCCTTTGGCAGTGGAGTAGTCTGACAGTAGTGCCACACCACCTCAGGTCCTACTCAGAAAACAAACCCTGTCTGTCTCGCTGTGCTATTTAGGGCAGGCACATCCAAGGTCAGCCGTCCTCACTAATGCACATCCAACAAAAGAGCCAATTTAGGCCCAATCAGGACCCGAGGTAGCCTCAGGAGTGCCCGGCTGAAACTGTTATGAATCTTGTCAGGTTGGTAATGGGAACAGTTCTCAGATTAAAACCCACAGAGCGGATGTCAATGTGAGGACTGTTTCCTTCAAAACACAAACTCCAATCCCTACACACGCACACGCACGCACACACACACACACACACACACACACACACACACACACACACACACACACACACACACACACACACACACACACACACACACACACACACACACACACACACACACACACACACACACACACACACACACACACACACACACACACACACACACACACACACATTTCAGCACATCACACATGCCCTTGAGATGCTCTCACCAATGAAGCTTTAAATGATGGACAGGCTGCACATACATACACTCAGTCTCCCTCAGACAACACAAACATATACAGTACATACATATTCGCTCACCCTCAGATACACAGAGAACAACAGGCCCTTTTCCACTGTGCATACTCTACCCGGTACAGCTCGGCACAGCATGACGTCGTCATTTGTTGCTTTTGGATTAGGCAGGTACAGTATGGCATGACATAGCATGACACAGCTCGAAAACCAGCCCTCGTTTTTTTGGCTGACTGAAGCGAGTTGGGCAGGTCTTTCGCTGCCTGCTATCCAGAATGCCTACGTCAGCTCACCTTCACCAGTGAATCAAAACATAATCATGGAGGCCACCAGATCAACTATTTTGGAATGCTCTTTAGTTTGACCCTGTATTACTTTGATATTAAAGAATCATTTAAAAAATCAAAGGCAGAAATCAACATTGTAGTATCCATGTATGATGTCGCTGAAATTATTTACAGCCTACGTGGATAGATCAGTTATCTGTCGGCCTTACTATAGGTCAACTAGCCTTAGTAAAGTAATTCTGTGTGATGTCATTGCACCACCTGACATCTGAGCCCAAAAACGGTCTATGACCCATTTACAGGCTATTGGTTAAAGTTCCTGGAGCAGTGTGGGTTAAGAGCCTTCCTCAAGGGCACCTCGGCCATGGAGGGAGTAAGGGATTGGTCAGGGTGAGGATCGAACCGGCAAACGTCTGATCTACGGTTCAAATCCCTAACCATTACACGACGGCTGCAATTTTTTTTACTAAACCACACATCCTGTGCAATATCCACTGATTCACGCCTCATGATTCACACTGGTTACAGTAGAAGCCGTTTACAGTGACAGCTAGTAATAGCTAACTGTTCAGGCTAATGCTAATTGCTCTCCACACCACTCACACTTGGAGAAGGGAAAAACAGCTAAGAATAGCTAGCCCTACAGGCAAGTGGTAGTTCTCACCGCCTGTGTCTCAGACCTACAGTACTGGAGGCTGTGCCAAAAACCCTCTGACACGTTTCCTTCATGTGATAGCACTGCTAATGGGGGCCTCTGTCTCATCTGATAGAGCTGATAGCCTCCGACTGCAGGTGTGTGCACGTCTCACGTCTGACAGGTTTCACACAAAAAGACACATTCACATCCAACTCCCAGAGCACCAGTTGTGAGCTATTAGGCAGCCTGTGTGTGGAACCTAATATGTTCATACAATGGCCGGTCATACAATGAAATGATGCAATGAAACTCTCTGAAACACGCCGCATATATATTGACCAAATGGATATATTTGCTCTAATCTGCTGTAGATGGAGCATTCTTATATCAACATGATCTCGAACGAATTGCGTCTCATTTCTCACGCAAACCAAAAACTGAAATTGCGTCGCATTTACGACGCATTCTCTTTGACACACATGCGCAGTGGTCATGCAGCTGTCCGTGACAGGTTAGGTTTAGGGAATGTTTTGGTCAGGGCACAAATTTAAAACTCAGAAACGTGGCATTACTGACAGGTTAGGTCAGGGGTCCCCAAACTTTTTTCTCTGGGGGCCACATTATCGTTCCTGACTGTGATAGGGGGCCGGGATCAATCATATGGGCTGTATACGAGCCCACTGACTGTTATAGCCATCATTTCTAGCACAAAATAGATCATTACAAGTGATTTGCAAAAGAAGTGAGTACGTCACATGTTTTTCAATTGAAATACCATCTACTTATTTTATTTTCTAATAACAACCATGTAAAATAGCAAGGAAAGGTTAGAAAAATGTGGTAATTGACAGTTTACAAGTGATACAAAAGAAATGGTAGGCCTGTTTATATTACAGTGGGATGAGAAACTTGAGAAAGACAAGAAACTTCCGGTGATTCACACTAGGTTAGTGAAAATTAAACTGTAGGAAGGCCTGTTGATAAACAAAATAAAATATTTCAAAAATATATTTCATTCTTATATCATGACATATCATATCATTTTTTCTTTCTTTGAGGATTGCTTCTTTGGGCCAGTTCAAAAGGTGAGGTGCAGAGAGGTGGAGGGCCAGTCAAAGGGGGGTGGCGGGCCGTATCCGCCCCCCGGGCCTTAGTTTGGCGACCCCTGGGTTAGGTTTATCTAATTGTATTATAGTATTTAGTATTAGGTTTATCTAAGTGTATTATAATATTATGTGTGAAGTGTTTATGCTTGCTTTCATCACTGTGCATCATGTATATGCATCAGACTTTAATGTGCTTTGAGTTCTTGACATAATTACATGAATATTATGTAAGGGATAACGTTTGGCAAGAGAGTCGTGGAAAAGCGCCCAAAAGAGAAAGGTAGGACCCCAACAGGAAGCGGAGGGCTCTTGATCTCTCTGAATCGGGCTATCCCATTACAGCGACAACCTTGCCGAACATTATACCGCTTATTACATGGCTACCTTAGATTAAGTACATAGATGTTCTATTCCTCTATTCTCCCTACCCCAACAGCACCAGATTTTAACATGGGTCTCAAGGCTACCAAACACATATTTTTACCACATTTCCGTATTTTTTTGAATATCTGCCAGCCCACATCGACAACCCTAGTGCAAGTCCATGAAGGATAGAAGGATGGCCATGTAACTGCACTTTGGTTGCTCTGAGATGTGGGTGTTTGTGTGTGTGTGTGTGTGTGTGTGTGTGTGTGTGTGTGTGTGTGTGTGTGTGTGTGTGTGTGTGTGTGTGTGTGTGTGTGTGTGTGTGTGTGTGTGTTCTCCCATGTGCGGTGAAAGAGTTCAATTGCTGCACGTTTATGTTCAAGCGTTTTCCATCATGGCTCAAGGTCAGATTCAAATGGTATTTAAATTGGTGGCGGCTCTCTCAAATGGCGGAGAAGGTTTTGCATTTTCATTTTCGAGGGATATAGGAGCGGCATCCCACAAAAAAGCTCTCACCCCATCCCATCCCCCATACAACCACTCTCACCCGAGCACACACACGAGTACACACAAACACACACACACACACACACACACACACACACACACACACACACACACACACACACACACACACACACACACACACACACACACACACACACACACACACACACACACACACACACACACACACACACCTTGCTGCTCCGATCTCAGAGTTTTCCTGGGGAATCCCCCTTCGGTGTCTCAGGTAGCATGAGTCGGTGGTAAGATAAGTCTAGGTCCATGTACCCTCGTGTGTGTTTGTCAAAAGCTGTCCATCACCCGCCTACGCTGCATGGGAGTAAATAAGAGTGACGCACCGCATGGGCACTCTTGACCTCCTCAGGTGACATGTTTTTGTCTCTCCATCAAATCTGCGACCACAAGAGGATTTGTCACTGTAGACGGGGGACTCTGTTCTATAGACTAGTTTATGGCAGGCTCAAAATAAACAGAAAAGGTCGGCCCTTTGACATTAAGTGTTATTGGGGTTTCTGTGATGCACGCACACACACACAAACACACACACTTTATATGTCTGTATGGGTATTGTATAGGTAGGCCTACTCTAGGTGTAATGTACAGTATGTAGGCCTATACTGTCTATGTCTAATTGTCTATATCCACACCTAGCTAGAGTCTATGTCTGTCTGCATGGGAAAGTAAGAAACGTAATTTCAATTCTTTGTATGACCAGCGCATGTAAAGAAATTGACAATAAAACCGACTTGACTTGACTTGACACACAACACAGACACAGACAGACAGACAGACAGACAGACAGACAGACAGACAGACAGACAGACAGACAGACACACACACACACACACACACACACACACACACACACACACACACACACACACACACACACACACACACACACACACACACACACACACACACACACACACACACACACACACACACTCAGCTAGCCAGCTATCAGGAAACTGTTGAGGAAGTTAATGGGAGGAGATCAATCATCGTCTGTGTGTTGCGCATTGATCAAATGCTTCCACTGTGTGGCGTTGGATCCATGGACACCCCGTGGACCCAAAGTGAGGTGCCGCCAGAACAACACAACAGCGGCCACTTTTCCATTTAAACATCTGCTTCCCAGCCCACCTGCTGCTTCTGCTGCTGGCCTCCTCCTGCTGGGACACTTTTGTCTGTGTGTGTGTGTGTGTGTGTGTGTGTGTGTGTGTGTGTGTGTGTGTGTGTGTGTGTGTGTGTGTGTGTGTGTGTGTGTGTGTGTGTGTGTGTGTGTGTGTGTGTGTGTGTGTCTGTGTGTGTGTGTGATGGGTGTGAGAGACATCTGAGAGAGACCATCTTTTTGTGTGTCTGCGTCCATATGTGTGGACCTTTGTGTTGTATTTCCGTGTCTATGTATGTTGAGTTTAGACCTATTCAGAGTTCACATTTTGATTTGTCCACTCCCTGTACATAATGTTATTGCGCCTGTGCGCCTCAACAACATGAAGAAGTGGAGCATGGGGAGTGGGGACATGTCTTTTAAAGCCTGAGCATGGAACAATGGGAGAAGGACAAGACACCTGTTCTGTAAATAAAGCTTTTGGAGAGAGTGAAGAACACTTGCCTGGAAAGTCTCGGAGCACTCAAGTGTGAAAAGAAGAAGTGTGCATGGGGTGCACATTTGGACTAGAGACACAACTGTTTCTTTGGGCTACGAGGTTGGGTTGTTCTGTGTGTGTGTGTGTGTGTGTGTGTGTGTGTGTGTGTGTGTGTGTGTGTGTGTGTGTGTGTGTGTGTGTGTGTGTGTGTGTGTGTGTGTTTGTGTGTGTGCAGCGGTATGCGTGTCTTTATTTAGTGAGGGGCATGTCTGTATTGAACTTGCCTTGAGTACACATATACTACCCCCATTTGGTTTTGAGTCACTGTAATTTCTGGTGGGCCGTGGCACAGTATGTGAGCATGTGCCAGTTAAGCCATGGTGCGACACGTTAATGAGACACCTACCTGATCACGCGGCATCCCTGGGCACCGGCGTGCCAGGTGTGCTTACAGACGTCCATCGCAAAGTAGAGCAGAACAGTCGAGTTGGCCAACGTTTCTGGTTGGTCGGGCTTAGGCCCGTGTGGACCGAACCTCCATTCCAACTCTCCCAGTGGAGGTAGAGTCGCCCACCCAGCAGGGAGAAGAAAAACAGAGAGATAGATGGAAAAGTTTTACATTTTTAAACATACATTTAAAGTATATGTAGAGAGACGAAGCAAGACCTGAATTACAAGAGGCCCTTGCAAATGGGGGTAATAATTTCTGACCCTACTAAATTAATTAAGCAGATGTTCCTCATTACAAGCGGGGGGTGGATGTGAAAAAATTAAGATTTCTATGGTCACCCATGAGACCCACAAGGATGTAGGACGCTCCCTTCCATCTATGTAGGCTAATAATGTAACTTCTTTCTGTCAGTACTGTTAACCTGTCTCACTCTGCATGCCTCTTTTGCCCCCATCCACTTTCATAGAGCTGCGTTCTGCGTTGCAGAATATGAAATGATCAAAATTGCACACATGTTGTCTGTCAGATTGCACACTTGGACTGACAAAAGTCCTTTCTTAATTTATGTTTTTAGCATCAATATTATTTCATAATTGGTATGTGGTATTATATAGGAGATTAATTTGTGTTCAATCATGCTCTTATGACAAGAGAAAATATGTTGAGGAAAGCAGTGAAACTACACTCCTGCACCACCATTAATAAGACTCGATGACTGTCTCAAAGTCATAGTTTCTGTGAGCAAGGTAAGAGTGTCTCACCTGAGTGTCTGAGTAAGATGCAGATACAGCTCTATCCTTTAAGACGATGGAGGAGGGGTCATTCTAAAGACAATCATCACAGGGTGACACCATTGATTCAGTGCATTATTGGCGTCTATTGGAAAGCTATTACACCCAGCAGTTAAGAGTGAGACGTGCGTCTGTGTGTGTGTGTGTGTGTGTGTGTGTGTGTGTGTGTGTGTGTGTGTGTGTGTGTGTGTGTGTGTGTGTGTGTGTGTGTGTGTGTGTGTGTGTGTGTGTGTGTGTGTGTGTGTGTGTGTGTGTGTGTGTGGGTGTGGGCGTGTGCGTGCGCATGTGTGTGTGTACCAAGTGAGACGAATAGATCTCTATCAAATAAGCTACAATTTTGCAACAGTTGGAAATCTGTCTCCAAGAACAAACTTACAGCAGTAGTGTGAACTGAATAAAACATCAACACAACTTGTAAAATAGATGGATGTCCCTTGGAGGACTGTGTATGTGTGGCTGTGTCTTAGTGTGCTATGTTATTAACCCTGGGAACACATACATAATGGCATGGAGTGCATTCCAATATGTGAGCTTGCGTCCTCCACTTGTGCTTGTGGCCTCACATTTTGCTGATGCCCCGCCTTTGTGGAGAAAACAATTGAGTTTCTCCGCAGTCAGCCTAGCCACAACAATTTTTGGGGGTCTTCATTCACCATCCAGTTTGCAAATGAGAAAATGACTTTACAATTGAGCTTTTGTGAGATATTGAAATATAATGCTGTTGTCAATGATCACAACGTATTACTTCCTGGTACGAGGCCACAAGCACAAGTGGAGGACGCAAGGTCTTATATTGGAACGCACCTATGGTCATCAACTACTTCTATGAATACAAGAATAGCATCCTCTCTCCTTCCCTGTTTTCAACATACACAAACACACACATTGACACTTGGTGTATCACTCCAAAACTGCTGGGCAACGTAAAACCCTTTCATAATTGTCAAATTAATGGGAGCCTTTTTCGTAAACAACAGTTTGGGTCTCCCTGGTGTAATTGTTGATACAGAGGGATTCCGACTTTTGTGCTTAATAAAGACAACTAATTATCATGAATACACAATACAGAATTGATTTGAAAACTATATTTAAATTAATAAACAATTAAATTGATTAAGTTAAGCTGGGTAATTAAGATGAATGCCGAGTGTGGGGGTAATAGCATTGGGCGGGTGCCGGCGAGAGAGACGGATCACGCTCACGACTCTTGAGACGGGTAAATAGGCAAAAGTGGCCATTTAAAGACTTGGCTCTACCAACACTGCCGGGCCATAAACACAGTGTGGTAATGTTGTCTGGGTCCCTACTGAGCTTCTCTCAGCCTCACTGTCTGGGATAGCGCCCGCAGCGATGGAAGCAAAGCCATCATGTGTAGATTTAGATTATGAATGTGTGTGTGTGTGTGTCCTTGCTTTATTACCGTTTTGGTGACTGGAAGTGCTCCACTAAGGCAGAAAAATCCCATAAGAGGTAATTTATAGGTCCCACATTGCAGGCCCTTCCAATCGAACAGTATTCTTTTCTGGTTAATTTTGTTGGTAATGGTGCATAATGTGCCACTTAGGGTTAGTGATTGTTTGGTCTGGGCACATTGTTTTGCTTAGTTTTTGTTTGAGGAGGAGACATTGGATGTAGCTGGGGGGCATTGTTGGCCTATGTGTTGGTGCAGAAAATACTCCTATTGCCCAGATTTATGACATGACGGCTGATAAGTTAAAAATATGGGTCAGTCATTAGTTCTAGCTACCCATCCCCTCTGTCTCTCTCTCTCTCTCTCTCTCTCTCTCTCTCTCTCTCTCTCTCTCTCTCTCTCTCTCTCTCTCTCTCTCTCTCTTTCTCTCTCTCTCTCTCTCTCTCTCTCCTCTTTGTCTAATTGTCCCCTTCTCTTCTGAAGCGGGTGAGGTCACCATTGCTGTGCCTGAGTGAGCAAATGGGTCTGGAAGTGTTTGTCTGACAAAGTGGTGGAGCGAAAATGAAGAAATGGAGAATGACAGGGCAATGGAGATGCGCCCAGGCCCCGGCAATGACAAACAAGATTGCACCTCTGAATGAGGTGAGTGATGAGGGAGAAACAGAGAGCGAGGGAGTGAGAGAAAGTGAAAAAGAGAAAAGAAGAGCGAAAAAGACAAAACAATGAGAGTGAGAGGGGAAGGAGGGGAGGGATAATGAATAGTAGAAGTGGTGAGGATGAGTTTGTTTGTGTTAACTTAATCAACCAAACCAATTTTCACCTCTCTCTCTGTCTCTCTCACACACACTCAAACATACACAAATGCACACTGACACACACACCTGTCTGAGGATGTGGCACAGGACAAATGATGCATACAAAGCGGTATGAGGTATTGCATTTAGGGTCTCGCACCAAGCGAGGCGCTTCATCACGAAGACGCCAGTCTTCAATGAGTCACCTTCGTGTGACACACACATACACACACACACGCACGCGCGCGCACACACACACACACACACAACCTCAAAAAACAGCACCAGGGAAGGCACCCACTGGCAAGATGTTGTTTGGTAGTAATAAGCTGGCCGCCTTTGCTGTAGAGATCACAAGAGAATGAAACATCTTGCAGAATATTGGCCTTCAAAACAATTAGTAGCCCCTTTGCGCAGAGCTTATGCTATAACGTTACTGTCTCCAAAATTGTCTTATTCTGTTACTCAAGGCTTTCAGTGATGTCATAGCTATGTTGTGATGATGTAGTTGAACCTACTCATCAATGAGCAAATGGGCCCACCGGAAGTCCCATCTGCAAGAAGTGACAGACATGTTTGCCAAATTGGGAAGGAGAAAGCTCCTTCTCATATCCATCATTCTCTACTCTATTTCATCTCTCTCACTCACTCACCCCCCTCTCTCTCTCTGTTTCTCTCTCCCTCACTCACCTTCTCACTCTTTTACTCCCTTCACTCATTCTGTGATTCTATGATTCTTTCCTTCCTCCTCTCTTCCTTTCAGTCTTTTATTTCCCACCACTCACCTCCTGCAGTTTTCTTGCACCCACAATACCTCTTCCCATTACCCATACTCTTAATCTTTTGCTCTCTTTCTATCCCTGTCACACACAACCTACCCTCGCTCTCATGCCTCTGTCATGTAAACAACCTCCGATTCTATTTTTTTTTTAAATTATTATTTTGTTTATGCTCTCATTCTCTCTCTTTCTCTCTGTCCCTTCCATACTCACTCTATCTTTTTAAGTCTCACTCGCTCCTTTTTCTCTCTCTCTTTCCTCTCACCCCTCATTTGGTTTGATTCATGGTATCTGCCAAATTGGAGTTGTTTTATTAGTGATTTACTGCAGTTCCCTGAGCCTTCAGATGCTAGGCCCTGACCTGCCCAAACACTGATAAGCGCATTCATCAATTGGGCGTGCTTGCAGAGAGAGAGAGAGAGAGAGAGAGAGAGAGAGAGAGAGAGAGAGAGAGAGAGAGACAGAGAGAGAGAGAGAGAGAGAGAGAGAGAGAGAGAGAGAGAGAGAGAGAGAGAGAGAGACAGAGACAGAGACAGAGACAGAGACTGAAGGTCGGAGTGAGAGCAGGGATATTTCTGTATTAACAGCAATTTCACCTCTCTAACCTTTGGTCCTCTGTGCCAGATAATGAAGACTGCATCAAAAAGTTAAAACTGTGTTCATAAGACTGCATGTCTGACAGTGTCTGAGTACCCACATGCATATGTTTGTGTTTGTGTATACGGAGGCATGCGTGTGAGTGTGCATGTGCAAATGCGTGTGTGTATGTGTTTGTGTGCGTGCGTGCGTGCGTATGTGTGTGTGTGTGTTCCAGCATGTATTGCTGTTTGACAGGACTATGAACAAGTGCACGGCGAAACACAAATTTAACTACTTGACCTACATGTGGCTTCTTTCACTGCATCTCACTTGAAAATTATTCATATGACTCAGTGTGTCAGTTTTGATCCTGCCTTTTCTTTCCTACGCTGGATTCCTGTTATACGTGTTTTTCTCTCTCACACTTGCTCTCTCCATCAATTTTTCTCTCTCTCCTTCCCTCCCTCACACGCACAATCACTCACATACTCACTCACCATCTCTTTCTCTGGAAGCAGACATGTGCCACCTCTTGCCCAGTAAATGAAGTCTCAACTATCTTTGAACAATATTTACATAAGGTTAAAGGTGAACCAAAAAGGGAGCCAGTATTTGACAGTTTTTGGTTAATACTATTTTCCCTGAATAGCACCTTATCTCAAATTTGCAGTAGTTAGGCCTAATTGCACCATTTATGCATGGAGAGAATTGGATCTCATATTGGAGTCATATTCAATTAAGCCTATTAGAGTGTAGCATCCAAAGACCAAATGTAATCCGTCAATCATTTTGGACCGTGTATGCATACATTCATGTATTTAATTTATTCATCAAGTATTCAGTAGGCCTATATGTAACTGTGATTTACTATGTATCTCTAATGGAGTAGTAGTCAAAGTGTGTGTGTGTGAGAGAGTAGGAGTGTGTGTGTGTGTGTTTGTTTGTGTGTGTGTGTGTGTGTGTGTGTGAGTGTGAGAGAGAGAGAGAGCGAGCGAGAACGAGAGAGCGAGAGAGCGAGAGAGCGAGAGCGAGAGAGAGAGAGAGAGAGAGAGAGAGAGTGTGTGCGTGTGTGCGTGCACATGTTCATTTATGTGTGTGTGCAGGCGTGTGTGAACGTGTGCTGTCTGCACTTCTTGCTTTGCTGTCTGGCGTGGTCCCCCTTTAGGCGAGGGAGGCCATCTTGAGGTTACACTACAGGATGCCAGTGCTAACGGGAGCCCAGCGGTCGCCGCCCCCTGACTGCATCCGCCCGGCGTAAGTGGCACTGATCGCACCGGAGGCACGACCCCACCCCCAACCTCGTGTCCCCATCGCACCATCATTAGCTGACGGATAGGTGTCTTTGGCATGCCGGTGATATCGCACCTCTAAAAGCAGTGTCCCTCTCCTGGGGCTGGCTGCACACACCAGCCAAACCCCCTGGGGGGTCAAAAGGAGGAGGGGAAGGAGGAGGAGAGGAGGAGGAGGACAGATGTGTGAAACTTTCCATCCACACATAGGAGGTCTCCATTGAGATTCCTTTCACACACACATGCACGCGCGCACACACATGCACGGA
The DNA here is from genome assembly GCF_034702125.1 of Engraulis encrasicolus. Classification (NCBI taxonomy): domain Eukaryota; kingdom Metazoa; phylum Chordata; class Actinopteri; order Clupeiformes; family Engraulidae; genus Engraulis; species Engraulis encrasicolus. Next base: position 7,785,879 of record NC_085879.1, read on the forward strand.
CACACACACACACACACACACACACACACACACACACACACACACACGCACACACACACACACACACACACACACACACACACACACACACACACACACACACACACACACACACACACACACACACACACACACACACACACACACACACACACACACACACACACACACAGATGAACAAAGTGCCCCATCTATCACCACACCAACACCAACAAACGCAGATACAGACACACTGATAGCATATAGGTAGGCCTACAGTATGTGTCTGCTTTGAGATATCTGAAATTGAAGAAGGTAGGTCTGCACACTGCTGAATATGCTCCAAAAAGTAGTTTATTGAATTAAAACAGCAACGTTTCGATCACCCTGGATCTTCGTCAGGCATATGCTTTGAGATATCTGACATCAGAAAGGTGGATGTGAAGAGGTGAGAGGAGAGGGGAGTGAGGACCCCCATTAAACAACCTGATAAACTTTAAAGTGATATTGTCCCATTTTTGGAAATAAGCTTATTTTACACATCCCCTTTAGTTAAATGATAGGGTTTTACCGTTCTCCTGTACTTTTAACCGTTCTCTGGCTATGGCAGTGCAAATTTTACCTCCATGCTAGCAGTTAACATTGAGTCCTATGAGACCAGCTCGCGGCTAACTGGTCTCATAGGACTCAATGTTAACTGTTAGCTTGGAGGTAAAATGTGCACTGCCATAACTAGAAAACGGTTGGGAGTACAGGAGAAAGGTAAGAGCCTATTATTTAACTCAAGGGAAGGTGTAAAATAAGCTTATTTCCAAAAATGGGACAGTATCACTTTAAGAGGAGATGAGAAGGAAAAAAGGTCTCTTAGCCACAGCTGTGCTGTCATGCTGCTCACTGTCTTTAGTGTGTTCACTCACATCTCAGTGTGGTGGGGCAGGGCATTGGCTGTCTCCCTGGCAATCCCTGCAGCAGAAGTCGATCCTTCTCCCACTCTCTGTCCTTATTTAATGTGCGTGTGTATGTGCCATTTATATTGTTACGGTAAATCTGCGGTCATACATTATGTGCACGTGATATGCGAGTGACCTAATGCACCTGAGTTTACTGTGTGTGTGTGTGCAGGGGTGTCATTCAGGGGGGTAAAGTGTGACTGAGTCATCAGTGTCCTACGTTTATAGGGGGCCCATACAGTCCGATTTATGAAAATAAATGGATGTGGTGAGCTGATTATACATAGGGCCCAAAATGTTCTACTAGGTCCCTGTGTGTGTGTGTGTGTGTGTGTGTGTGTGTGTGTGTGTGTGTGTGTGTGTGTGTGTGTGTGTGTGTGTGTGTGTGTGTGTGTGTGTGTGTGTGTTGTGTGTGTGTGTGTGTGTGTGTGTGTGTGTGTGTGTGTGTGTGTGTGTGTGTGTGTGTGTGTGTGTGTGTGTGTGTGTGTGTGTGTGTGTGTGTGTGTGTGTATGTGTGTGCGTGCAGTTCATGGAGAACACTGATGCATCTTTGAAGTAGCCTATAGCCTATGTTTGCTCTGTTGCAATGAGCTCTGAGAATCTGACAATGCAATTATTATATTCATGCTCAACACTTGACGTGATGTCTGCTTGCGGCCTTACAGCTCCTTTTGGGCACTTTTCATTTAAGCCAATTAAATATAACCGGTGTAAATCAGCTGTTTTTGTGGGCACTTTCATCGTTTAATCGGCTTGAAAGTTCTAAACCACCTACTATAATCAGTTTATTTATTTAAGCCACTAATGGTCAAGGAGGTACTCCTTCCTACACAACATATTTAATAAACATTGCATTACATGCTGTTATTATATGGTGTGACGTCATCAGTCGAATGCTCCATTCATTTCAATGGGGCTCCCCAACGTTCGCACGTCTGATATTTGAGATAAGGACGAGTTGGTCTATATCAGACCGCTGTCAATGGCAACAAGACTTTTCACTGCTAAAGCGAATGTTTCATATCACTCCGCAGGGGGTCCGGTCTTTTGTCACTCTAATCAGCTGCTGTGATAGACAACACCTGTTGTCTAGGCTACCTGTTGCCTAGCGACGTCAGCTGCTTTTGACACTAGTCGGCCTAGTTTGTCAATCTTTTGACATGAAAAATTATAATAAACTTAACATTAAATAAAGAAATGTCCCCGCCATGTGTAAATCATTTAAGTATATCCATATAATAAGCGGGTTAACGTTCGGCGAGTGGGTCGCTTTGTGGAATAGCAGCACTTCAGAGAGAACAAGACCCCTCCGCTCCGCGTCGGGGTCTAAAGATTCTCTCCGTTGTGCTGCTATTCCACGGTAGCGACCTTTTCGCCGAACGTTAACCCTTACTTATTACTGATGGCCTCGGGCCTTTCAGATGACTTTGTCCTGGGCCCAGCCAAAGCTGTCAGCAGCCCGGGGTTTGTATAATGTCCTGAAATTCATAACAAACACAGTCATAAAACATTTGCATGTGCTACTTTTTTAAATAGAAAGAGTACAAAGTTTACGGTTAGTGCAATGTGTTTCTCTTTCTCTCTCTCTCTTGCTCTCTCTCTCTCTCTCTCTCTCTCTCTCTCTCTCTCTCTCTCTCTCTCTCACACACACACACACACACACACACACACACACACACACACACATACACACGCACACAAGCACACTCAAGAGGCTCAAAGTAAAGGCTCCTGGCCCTGATGGTGTTTGTGCCAAACTACTTAAAACCCGTGCCACTTCAGTCCATCTTCAACAGAAGCCTACAGGATGGGAAAGTCCCTACACAGTGGAAGACATCCTGTCTCATCCCAGTTCCCAAAAAGCCACACCCCAAAGAACTGAACGATTTCAGACCAGTTGCCCTCACCTCTCACATAATGAAGACTTTTGAACGTGTGCTGCTGATCAACCTACTGAAGCCCCAGGTCCAACATGCTCTAGATCCCCTGCAGTTTGCCTATCAGGAGAAAGTGGGAGTCGAGGATGCTATCCTGTATCTGCTACACAGGGTGCATTCTCACCTGGACAAGAGAGACAGGGCTGTGAGAATCATGTTCTTTGATTTCTCTAGTGCCTTCAACACCATCCAGCCACTCATGCTGAAAGACAAACTGCTGCGAATGGGAGTGGGAACAGGACTGGTGACATGGATAACTGACTACCTCACTGGGAGGCCCCAGTTCGTCAGGCTTGGTGACCATACATCCCAGACTGTTGTCAGTAACACGGGTGCGCCACAAGGAACGGTGCTCTCCCCCGTGTTGTTCACCCTGTACACCTCTGACTTCAGCTACAACACAGAGACCTGTCACATGCAGAAGTTCTCTGATGACACTGCTATTGTGGCATGCATCAAGGATGGACAGGAAGGAGAGTACAGGGAACTGGTGGAGAACTTTGTCAGATGGTGCCGGGACAATCAGCTGCAGCTGAATGCCACCAAAACAAAGGAGATGGTGGTTGACTTCAGGAGGACCACCCCACCACTGTTGCCTGTCTCTATCGAGGGAGAGACAGTGGAGACAGTCAACACATACAAGTACCTAGGAGTACACCTGGACAACAAACTGGACTGGGCTGCCAATTCAGATGCTCTTTACAAGAAAGGGCAGAGCAGGCTCTACTTCCTACGGAAGCTTAGATCCTTCAATGTCTGCAACAGGCTCCTGCTGATGTTCTATCAGTCTGTCATGGCAAGTGTCCTCACCTATGCTATTTCCTGTTGGGGAGGTAGCGTAAGGAAGAGGGACGCTGGACGCCTTGACAGGCTGGTGAGGAAAGCTAGGTCTGTGGTGGGTATGGAACTGGAGGATCTCACTACTACAGCCGAAAAAAGGACACTTAGCAGATTGGACTCAATACTTGAAAATGACAGACACCCCCTGCACCCGTTTCTGGCCAACCAGAGGAGCCTGTTCAGCTACAGACTCCGGGCCTTCCCCTGCCGGACAGACAGACTACGGAAGTCTTTTGTCCCCAGGGCCATCCAGCTCTTCAACACCACACAGAAAGAGACAGTTAAAGAGATTGTCATTGGTGACTGGACTGCATAAACTAGCCCCCCACACTGGAACACTCAACCTGCAGCCACTACCCCCCCTTCCCGATTCTTTTCTCTACTGAACAGTTACACTTCATCCCACCCCCACCCCCTACCCCCCACCCCCACCCCCCGGAGCAAGCGCCTGCACTACCTTGGACACTTTAAGGGTTGCCCAATACAGGACAATAACCCACTACACCCCACCTCAGCTACCTCACACCCTGGAATAGCTGCCGTGAACTACTCAGCTTTTGCATGGACAATAATTAGAACTTCTTTGGCTCTTGGATGTGTACTTGGATGTGTCAAAACAGTTAGCTGCTGGTCTGATGAATCAGATAGTGCACTGCAAGGCTGCTTTGAATGCACTGATTGGGACATGTTCCGTGAAGCATCTAATGGGGATATAAATGAATACACAGAGACAGTCACTGGATTCATTCAGAAGTGTGTTGAAGACATTGTTCCATCAAAAACTGTCAAAATGTATCCAAATCAAAAACCATGGATAAATAACGACGTTAAATCTGCTCTAAGAGCCCGGGATAGTGCATTTGCCTCTGGAAACAAAGAGCTGGAGAAAAAAGCCAGATATGACCTGCGAAAAACAATCAAAGCAGCAAAAAGAGAATATAGGCATAAGATTGAGGAACATCTGGAAGGGAATGACTCAAGAAATATGTGGCAGGGACTGCACATGATTTCAGATCTGAAGGGGAAAAAATCCAACATCCAAGTCTCTCATCCCTCACTTGCAGACGAGCTGAACCAGTTCTATACACGTTTTGAGGTCAACACCAAACCTCCAGTAAGTGCCCCCTCCTTTTCTCACTTCTCTGACCCAGGCCTAATGCTCACAGTGTCTGATGTGCAGAAATCCTTCAAACAAGTCAACATTCGGAAAGCAGCAGGACCTGATGGGATTCCAGGCCGTGTAATCAAAGTGTGTTCAGAGCAACTGGCTGGTGTGTTTACAGACATCTTCAACTTCTCCCTGTCCATGTGTGTGGTGCCAAGCAGCTTTAAGTCATCTATCATTGTTCCAGTGCCTAAGAAAAAACAAATCACCAGCTTGAACGATTGGCGACCTGTAGCCCTCACCCCCATCGTGAGTAAATGTTTTGAAAGGCTTGTGAAGAACATCATCTGCGAAATGATTCCATCTACGCTTGACTGTCACCAGTTTGCCTACAGACAGAACAGATCAACTGATGATGCCATCACCAGCGCACTGCACACCTCCCTAACACACCTGGAGAAAAAAGACACCTATGTAAGGATGCTGTTTGTGGACTACAGTTCAGCCTTTAACACCATTGTCCCCAGCATACTCGACGACAAACTCCGGAGTCTAGGAATTCACAGTGGCCTTTGCAGCTGGATACTAGACTTCCTCTCAGCACGGACACAGGTGGTGAGAATGGGCTCCATCACATCATCCTCCTTGACCATCAGCACGGGAGCTCCGCAAGGTTGCGTTCTGAGCCCTCTCCTCTACTCTCTATATACGCATGACTGTGTGGCTATACACAACAACAACACCATCATCAAGTTTGCAGATGATACCACTGTTATCGGTTTAATCTCAAACAATGATGAAACAGCCTACAGGGAAGAAATAAACAACCTCATGGAGTGGTGTAGAGGAAACAACTTGTCTCTGAATGTGTCCAAGACAAAAGAATTAATAGTTGACTTCAGGAGGAAAGAACACCAGTTTGAAACCATTAATATCAACGGTGAGACAGTGGAGAGGGTGAGAGACTTTAAATTCCTTGGCGTTACCATCTCAGAGGACCTCACCTGGGACAGTCACACACAGCGCATTGTTAAAAAAAGCCAGCAACGTCTGTACCACCTCAGACGATTGAGGAAGTTTGGGATGAGACCCAAGATCCTGAGGTCGTTTTACAGAGGCACCATCGAGAGCATTCTGACGGGGACCATTACTGCATGGTATGGGAACTGCTCTCAAGCCAACAGGAGAGCTCTACAGAGGGTTGTGCGTACAGCTCAGAATATATGCGGCTGTGACTTACCCTCCATACTGGAGCTATTTGAGGGAAGGAGCATCAGGAAGGCAAAGAAAATCTTGGCTGATCCTAGTCACCCCAACCATGGACTGTTTACTATGTTACCATCTGGGAAACGGTACAGAAGCCTGAAATCTCATACTACCAGACTCCAAAGTAGTTTCTTCCACCAAGCAATAAGATTACTGAATTCATGCTGAAGACAACAAGGCACTTTCTTTGCACTTTATTCCACCCCCCCCCCTCTTTTTTATTTTTATTTTTAAAATCTTTTTGAGGACACAAGAAAAACACAACAATTTTTACTCTTTATAGGCTTCAAACCTATAATAAGACGTAATAAACTAATCTTGAATCTTGAATCTTGAATCTTGAATCTACTTAACATGGTTATTTTGTTTTTCTGTGAGTGTGAATGTATGCAACATGACACCCTACCAGACCTTGTGTCTGTGCAGGGATGTGTGTGGGTGGGTGTGGGAGGGGGGTTGTGGGTGGGTTTGTGTGTGTGTGTGTGTGTGTGTGTGTGTGTGTGTGGGACAATGTGTGTGTGAGTGTGTGTGTGTGAGAGACAGAACATGTGTGTATGTGAGATAATGTGTGGTGGTAGTACTCAAGATATATATATTTTTTTTTCCTGTAATGTTCAATTATGTGTATAATGTCTTGTGTATGTTTTGTATTTGTGTATTTATGTAAGCTGACAGACACCTTAATTTCCTTCGGGATTAATAAAAGTACTCTACTCTACTCTACTCTACTCTACATAATGCAAAAAAAGGGAGGGGGGAGGGTGATAGTTGTCTCAGGCCCGCGGACAGAGGGGGCCCAGAATTGGGTTCTCATTACATTGAACGTATTGGGTGGGGCACCCTTTCAGATGACTTTGTTCTGGGGCCAGCCAAAGCTGTCAGTGGCCCTGTGTCTGTGTGATGTCCTGAAATTCAAGCTCAAGTTCAAGTACAAGTTCAAGTTTATTATAGCCATATCAACAGTATAATATAGGCTACAGTTGTTAGGAATGTCTTTGGTTTGCCAGTACAATTAACAACACAAATAGGCCTACATATAGCTAAGACAAAGACAAGAAAACAAGAGGGGCCATAAATAAACAGGGAATTACACATAGGACCTACAACAAACATTGAAAAGTGCAATAAGACATAATACGTACATAGTGCAAGGTAGGCAGAGGTAGAAGGCCAGGCAGTGGAGTGGCTGTAAAGTGCTAGTGCATGTTCAAATTCACAACACAAACAAAGTCATAAAAGATTTGCATTTGAGTTGTAATTGGTGTGTGATGCCTTTTTATAATACATAGTTCAGGGTCAGTGCAGTCTCTCTCTCTCTCTCTCTCTCTCTCTCTCTCTCTCTCTCTCTCTCTCTCTCTCTCTCTCTCACACGCACGCACGCACACACACACACACACACACAGGGTAGATAAAGCCTGATGCAACAAGAGGGAAACACTATCACTTGAAAGTTATTCAGTAATCTACACACATGTTTATAGTTAGGCTATGAGTATAATTTAATTAGCTGTCTTTATTTGTTTATTTTGTTTTTACTTACGTCACTGTATTTTTTTAAAGCATTTTAAAGCCATGCAGACTTCAAGTCAGCATGTAAATAACTCCATTAACTAGTATAAACCTGCAGCTGCATATCAATAGCTGCATATAAGCATATAATGGAGGTGCCTACTCTATTTCTGAATTAGTTATTGTCCATGTTGCTACTGTAAATAGGCTATACAAAAGAAAAGAAAAATAGAAAAAAATGACCATGGCCATTTCATTTTCTATGAAAGTAACACTTGCTTCAACTGATGAGAAATGTTTGATAGTGTAGGCCTATCCCATTCATTTATCCAAGTTGTCAAAACATGTTATAAGCTTATCTGCCCTAATTATCTAACCTCACTTTGTTGTCTGTTCCCAAACAGTCTTTCTTTCCCAGTTGCTCATCAGCTAAGTTATCCAGTGAGTTGGAATCCCACCGCCACCAGCACAGGCGGATTGAGTGGTAGGCCTAACAAGATCACCAATGAAACGAAAGATCTACCGGCGAATGTGGGCTGCGGAAAACCTATTTGCCAGCCGTCAGACCTCAGTCTTTTGCGAGAGGAGACCACCGGAGCGCCAAGGCTAGCAGATGCCTATAAATAACTTCTGTGATGCAAATAAGTTAGACAGCAGCTCGTAGACTATTTAACAGAGTAACAGTAAAATCCATTGTGGCGCTTTCAAAGCGTTTTCTTCAACTCAGACAACGAATTGATATTTTCCCCACAAGATAAATGTAACTAGGCTATTGGTTATTGTGACGCATTAGTTTTCATAGGAATGTGCGTGTGTAGACTACCTGAATATGACAATTCTCCAGAATGAAGCGCTACTGAACTGGACTGCGCGGAGAGTTAACGGTTTGATTATCCTGCCGACAATGGACAGCAGAGGCAGGATTTCTGCAAGCAGCTCTATGCACGAGAGGTCTATGTCCCACAAGCAATAAGAAGCGCACAGTCAATTTGTGAGTTTGGACTAAAGTTGTGTGCTCTCTTACATTCCTTTCTCGCAATCCGAACCGAGCGTGGGACATTTGGGAATATCGCGAAGGACATGTTTGGACTTAACCAACTCGCGACTAACAGTGTTGCCGACTGTGAACCAAGTTGCAATGCCCTTGCCCTATAACCTGTGGGCAACTAACACAACATATTCAAAACGAGTTGTAAACAGAATTTATGTAGGCTATGATGTATTAATGAATCTGTGTATGGGTGGTTGTGCCTATATTTGAGTTTCTCTCGATCACTTTGGTAGGCTTCATTTCTCTAGGCGTTCTGGAATTTGTAAAAAGTGCAAAAGAACAGATAGCAAAACACCATGGATCACATCTGCAAAAGTCTTGCTCAAAAACCATAGATAATCTCAATGTAGACTACATTTTTTGGTCAATGGATATGCCAGTGCCAACAGAATGTTTTGTATCACAGTTTTCAGTTAGGGCTGTCAATTATTAATTGGCGATGTTGTCAGTTCAATGTTGCGCTTGTGGATAGGTTGTTAATTGTTGACAATTAGATGATCACAAAATACAGTTCACATTTACAGTAGCCTATTAATAATTACCTGTCATTGTCATTGGCAATAGGAAAAACAGGGTTCCCTCTAGCATTTAGACTACTTAAAATATGAAGAAAATGATTTTGAAGAAGAGACAGAGGCATTGTAACTACCTGACTATAGGCTACTGTATAATAAACATTGACTACTTCACCGTAAAGTTTCAAAGGATTATTGCAATTTCTGTACCACCACAGACAGTAGCCTAGGCCTACTGTAAAGTGTAGGCCTAGTACCTACTATAAAGCAGTAGATTGGTAGGCCTACTGCTATTACATGTCAGTTTGAATATTTTGTTCCATTCATTTATGAGATAGCAAAAAAAACAATGTTTGAAATAAGATTTCCATTACATACAATGTGATGGAAATGAAAACAATGCTTAACAGACCATGAGCCCTTCATCAATCATTTTAAAGGCCAAGGCTTTCAATCCAACTGTTCCCAGTAGAATGATCACTAATGCAAATTACTATTATCATCATAGACTTTTTCTGATCTTATTCTTCAAGTAGGCCTTCACAGCACCATCAGAGGTAAACAATAAATAGTGTACATAGGATATACATAGCATCATCATTAGAGTTTGACCATTCATTGTAAAATAACCTGAGGCACAACAAGTCCATATATGACTCGAGACAATTGTTGTATAATCACCTTAAATATTCATATTAGAAATTTGGGACAAAAAAAAAACAGAAAAAAGGTTAGCCATGGCTTCTTGGCCAGCTCTATTGAATGCTTTTCATTCAGCTCTTGCTCATGATCACTGCTAGGCAATTTCTCGTTGCAGTGCTACCCAGCAGAGTTCAGGAAAAGAACATTATCTGTAATAGACCTTCTCGGGGATGCCAAATTTACTAATTACTCATTTATTACATGTCGAATTACCAACACTATACTCATAATGCTTCATATGGACATGATGCAGTGCATATGTGGCAGATTGTAAAATATTTCATCCTTCTACAAAACCATGAAGTCTTGCATCCTACACGCTACAAGAAAAAGAATCTGTAACATTTTATATGACGCCAATGTCATACATATGACATGACAGTGTCATAAGAGTGTTGTCATGCAGTCAGACGTGTCATAAACATTATGTCATTTATAACATTAACGTAATGTTTATGACTCGTCCATGAGTGTGTTATGACACTCTTGTGACACTTTTATGACCCTGCCATGTCATACCCTTGACACATCAATTCAATTATTGAATTCATAATTCATAATTCATTCAACTTGATTTATTCATCAGTTGCAGACAGCATCTATAAGGAGTTCTTATTTTGTCTTCTTACTCATGTGGAGAGTTGTAAATAATGCTAAACCCAAACCTTATATTTTGAAGGTCTTTTTAAAGAGGTCTTTAAATATTGTCACATACACATAATTTGCATTTTTTACTATGTACTGTATAATAATAATAATAATAATAATAATAATAATAATAATACATCAAATTTGTATAGCGCTTTCCTAAATACCCAAAGACGCTTTACAGAACATGTAACATAAAACAAACACATGAACAGACATTCAAAGACATACAGAGACTAAAACACAACACAATGGCAATGGAAAGTTATTGTTTGTCCATAAATCATGATGGTATGGAGCGTTCACAGTAGTGGAGAAATATGGAAGCCCACGGCGGGGGCGGCGATGAAAAGGCCATGGCGGAATACGAAAATCCAGAGCCTCCCATCGTGGGGGGCAAGCTCGGCTGAAGGAGGCAGCCGAATAAGACCGGTGAGGTACTATGGACGGAGGAGCCGCTGAGGCGCTGGCAGAGGGGGGCATCCGAGCTCGCCATGTCACCAACAACGAGCAAGACGCGGGCATGGACGCAGCGAGGACACCGAGGATGGACGACGAAGGCAGTGCAGGTTGTGGTAGTTGGAGAAGTCTACAGCCAGGAAACGGCACATGGTGTAGAGTGGTTGGAGAAACCAGCAGCCACGCTGGATCGACAACAGTCCGGACTTCCTGGAGGCAGTGTTGGAGCAGGCGTCGGATGCAGCAATCGAGAACAGCAGTTGTTGTGCAGAAACAGCAGCGGGCCAACGCACGTGTAGCTGTAACGCCGTTAAAGTTTGCCAACAGCCAGGCATCGGTGACGGGTTCTTCCAAAAAGGGTGAAAATAGTCCGAAAGTTTTGTGTGTATTTTTTGAGTTAGTGAATGATTAGGAGTGGAAGAGAACGAGCAGCGGCAGTCAAAACGTGCCAGCGTCCACTCGCCCTCATTCCGGAAACGGAAACGGAAATCTTCTCCAGTAGTTCCATCTACTATCACAAAAATATGTAAGAGTAAGAGTAATTAATTTGTCACATACAACCCTAGCTTAAGCTAGCGTGCAGTGAAATGAGAGTTGGTAACTCCATATGTGCAGAAAATATAAATTACAGATATACATCATAAAATAAAAGTAGACGTTTTTCTTAATTGTCCATAGCTGTGTAGACTCAACGACAAGGTGAAGCTCTCTCTGGAAAGTGGTCGTAGATGTTGCACTGGCGTAGCTGTAGTGAAAAAGTCAACTGGTCATAGGAAAGGACGCTCCCGTTGAGGCATGCTGAAGACGCTTTCGTTGAGGCGTGCTGAACTTGCTTAGTGGCAAAACAGCATCCTCACGCCACTTGCTGATCACCGCGAGGCGAAGCGCAGTCCAATATCCACCCACCAACATGTGCGTGAAGTTGTCTGGTCACCAGCCACCGGTCGATCGAGATGTGATATACCACTAAAAGAAGTGTACAGCAAATTTGCATTTTCTACTATGTATGTTCCATCTACTATCACAAAAATATGTGATATACCACTAAAAGAAATGTACAGCATGAATCACTTCATTGGGACCAAAAGCACTCAGCACATGCATGGGAGGTTTACAAACAATGTGGCCCCTACGGTGACTCTGAGAGAGAGAGAGAGAGAGAGGGAGGGAGGGAGGGTAAGAGATGTGACAAGTTTGGTGGGTTGCCCATTTGCCCATGCCTCATCGAGAGAGCTCATTCTTGCTGATGACTGTGGCATGGGGATATCTGACCTCATTGTGTCTCTCTCCTGAAACCATCCAAAACTGAGACTGACAACCATAAGTAGGAGCCCATGACAGCCAGCCACCACCGGCATCACGGCCAAATTAGACCCATGTTTTACTGGTGACAACTTGCTATGTGAAGAGTTCTTCATGATGAGCCACATCACTGATATCCTTGCTCACAGGTTCACTCACTTAAGAAAAGTTTGGGTGGATGTGCCTGTGTGTACGTGAGGATGAGTTAACTTTTTTGTCTTTCTTTTGTTGGGGTGTGTCTTCAGACACAGTTTGTTTTAAGTTTTCTTCTGAAAAGATACCAAGTTCGTTGTGCATTGGAGGGTGGTAGACATTAATTTGGAGGCCTTTCTCATCTTTGATTGGTGTTCATATTTAATCATGATTCTGAAATTAGATAGCATATTTATTTACATATTATCCACATCACTTCACAGCCTCACACAACAAGACTTATCACACACTTATCACTATAAAGTTACTGACCTGCAAAGAAAATAAGGATCTTGATGACATTTTAGGGCAGGATAGGAAAAGAAATTGGATCAGGAAATGCATCAACAAAGAATAATAAAGATAGTGGCAATGTTGTGAATGGAAATGCCAGGCCGGCTAGTATAACAAAATTAATGAAAATTATAATCAAAGAGTACTCCTCTTTTCTTCATCCATAATATCTAGGAGAAAATGCACAGTGGAAAGTTTCATGTTGTGATTTGGTACAATTGAGTTTAAGAGGTCGTAAGGGGTTTGTTTCTCTCTCTCTCTCTCTCTCTCTCTCTCTCTCTCTCTCTCTCTCTCTCTCTCTCTCTCTCTCTCTCTCTTCCAGTAGCATGGAATGATTAAAGAAAGGTGACTCTGCATGGAGGGCAGCACAAATACTATCCCTGTATCATGGAAATAAATAATGCATTAGTCAACCAACCCAAAAACTCCAGTGAGCCACGTGCACAGCGACAGCAGAGAGTGCCAGTGAAATTGGAGTGGACGTCCTTTGAAGGCGGCATTGTGCAGAAATGATTGCTTTGCTCTGCTGTAAAGTGGCCCTTTGATTAAATGCATAACAGGCGGCTGCCACTGGACCTGTTCCTGTGTGTACGTGTGAAAAAAGGAAAAGTTTGTTTTTTAGCAAGGGACCCCATTGTGTTTTGATGGTGATATGAGCTGTGTGCAGACAAGCTACTGAACGGATGGCTCAATGGCAGCATTGCAATGTGGATCCATGTTGGCGAGGCCTTCTTTAGCTTTGGGACCTGGCTGGTGCTATTGCTCTGGCGTATGTGCATGTGGTCCCCCAACTGAGGCAATTTCACAACTGTTTAGGTTGTATTCCGAATCACACTGTAGAAATATCCTCACAACACACATTTGTCCTTATAATGAGTGCAGTTTTCACTGGCATAGTTGTATAAAGTACAAATCCTCTCTCAGGACTTACAACACGAGTAGTATTGATATTGCATGGTTTCAACTATGTAATAGGGTACCATACTACTAGTGTTGTAATTGCATCTGTAAGTACTTCTGTCAGTACGGTGTCCTATGAGGTCAAACGGAAAGATGTTCAATTGCAGTGAACGTTAACCCAATGTTTTACACATGATTCCTTTCGCCTGTAGGCCACAATAACCAGTTCCTTATTCAGAATGAATTAGAGGTTGCATTTTGTTTCCCTAACAGGGTCACTTCCCTGTTCTTCCCCCACACCTAGATAATAAAAGATGAATCAATTACGGTACAGCTAGCATGCCACAACACACCATCCATCATGAAATATCACCAACATCGCACAACACACAACACTTTTTTAACAAAGCATGTGCTTTCACATTTGCATTGTGCAAAGCTGTAATTACACGCCACTGCCCCTAATTAGAGCATGTGTGTCAGAATTAACCTAATAATCAAATAAATCATTTATTCAGTACAGGCATTGCTTAATATTTAAGCACTAGAATCCCACCGAGATCCAATATTCATGAACACATTAATCAATACTTTAGCGTAAGTCAATTGCTTAATTAACAATGACTTAATGAGATCATTAAGGATGTTTTTTTCCTTCTAGAGAGTTTTGGAGGTTTGTTTCACCCACAAAAACAAAAGGAGGGCAAATGTTCACACTGTTTTGTATGAGTTGCCCTTAACAGAAAGGGGGAGTTGTGGATCTGAAGGATATGAGCGTAAAATAGACCAATAGACATAATAAGCCAGCACGTAAGTAGCCTATGTAGACTGAATAGGTTGTACAGTTGGGCCCACCCAGATTTAAAAAGCCTAATTTGACCTTAATTCATCCTCTGTGGAAAGATTTACACAGAAGTCCCACTTGGCTCTGTCCGAAACTTTGAAATGTTAATGGTTTTCAGATGGAAAACATTGACAGACCACTAAGAGTGTGCATTGCAGTCCATTGTGTTTGATGAGTGAACCCTATCTCTAGCGATAACACATTGATCTTGGAGAGGCCCATTAGAGTCGGTAGCAGTTATGATCGCAGTCGTGGTGATGGTGGAGGAGTGTGTGTGTATGTGTGGGTCGAGGTGAACTTAGTGTTAGGACCAAGCCCCTCTGTCATCGCTCGCCAACACACACATCCTAAAACACTGCTATCCTCTCCTCCACCTCAGTGGCATAACCTACAAAGTCCCTCCCAGAGCACTTTTCCCTTGCATGCGTCCAATTTATATCTATAGGGTAGTTAGAGATAGAGGTAGAGCTACACACACACACACACACACACACACACACACACACACACACACACACACACACACACACACACACACACACACACACACACACACACACACACACACACACACACACACACACACACACACACACACACACGATGTATATAAGTGTTACCTTTTCTACATTTAACATTGAAGCTTCGAAATTTCCAGCATCATCACATAGAGAATATAAAACACTGTGTGAATGTGTGTGTGTGTGTGTGTGTGTGTGTGTGTGTGTGTGTGTGTGTGTGTGTGTGTGTGTGTGTGTGTGTGTGTGTGTGTGTGTGTGTGTGTGTGTGTTTTGTTAGGGTGTAGACAGTTACGGCACATGGTGAGGAGAGGAGAGGAGAGGAGAGATGGACGGCTATGGATGGAGTGAGTGGGTAGATTAAAACAAAAACATCATGGGCACACCTCAGTAGTTTTGTAATATTATTTCAGGAGGTGTAATTAAAAAGGTCTTATCGTTTGGTCGGGGGCGACCTCGGTAATGAACTGCCTTCAGTCGCGCAGAAAGACATTAATAGGCCACACAAGAAATCTTCTGTGTACAAAGAGAGAAAGAGAGAGGGAGGGAGAGGGGGATAGAGCACGAGATATGCTTAAAAAGGGAAAGAGAAATGAGAAAAATGAATGTGATAATGAAGGCTAATCATCATCTGTGGAGGTTGGTGTACCATCACTGCACTCTGACACTTGTAACCCCCCCCCCCCTCTCTTGCACTGTGCCTCTCTTTCTGGCTTCCTCCCTGTCTTTATCCCTGATACTGCAGAACATCTCTCTCTCTCTCTCTCTCTCTCTCTCTCTCTCTCTCTCTCTCTCTCTCTCTCTCTCTTTTTTTTGTGTCAGCTCAACATGCGGTTGGAGTTTCCAAGTCATTTAGTTCCTCCACATTCATTAGCATGAGTTTTAACGGAGTGATTATGCTTGGCCGTTGGCGAAGAGGAGGTGGGGAGAGGACAAAGATGGAGAGTGAGCGTCAGAATGAAGGTGTTGAAGAGCAGGGAGAAGAGAAAGTGTGTGTGTGTGTGTGTGTGTGTGTGTGTGTGTGTGTGTGTGTGTGTGTGTGTGTGTGTGTGTGTGTGTGTGTGTGTGTGTGTGTGTGTGTGTGTGTGTGTGTGTGTGTGTGTGTGTGTGTTGGGAGAGTTGATGCTGATAACTTAATGTAATCTAATGGTGTTGAAACAGGCCCATACATCACTGAGAGTAGATAATGAAATACTGAATCTGCCTGCATTACTTGCAAAAGAGAAGATTGCATTTCATATGCTCTCTCTCTCTCTCTCTCTCTCTCTCTCTCTCTCTCTCTCTCTCTCTCTCTCTCTCTCTCTCTCTCTCTCTACCTTGACCACACTACTGTTTAATTTCCCTCTCATAATGTTTTTGTAATACGAGTATATTGGGCTCACCCATGTGTCTTCTCTCATATGTCTGTTTATCGCCCCCATTTCCAATTCTCTCCTTGTGTCTTTCACTCTTCCCTTTCAGTTGTCAATTTATTATGTGTTTGCCAAAACGACGGGGGAAGCCATGCCAAAGCTTTTCATAATTCCCCTGATCAAATCAGGGCACACATATCATCCTATTTAGGGAGAGAGATAGACAGACACATGAGGTAAGGAGGAGATCTATTTTTTCCTTTTTATTTCAGATGTGCATGTTTGTGTTCCTGAAAACATGTGTACACATATATGTGTTCTTTTGTTTTGTCTAATGTAAAATAAAATACAACGGAGACAGAATTTTATAATGAAAGACTAAAAGAGAGGGGTGTGAGGTGGGTATCATTACAGAGAGATAAGAAATGAGCTGGATGATTGACAGGCAGTGAGAGGCAGAGATATTGCATAGCGTTGCGTATGAAAGTGTTCTGCTGGTGGGGCACATTGCTTTATGGTTTTACAAACGTGAGTTAAATAAAGCCCTGATGTTTCGCCAGGGGCCCATAACACAGGGCTTCAAAGCTATGGTTCAGCTCTTCAAAAGCTGTGTTTAAGTGTGTGTCTTTGTGTAAGAGAAAGTGAGACAGTTATTTGTTTAATTGTTTTTTTTTCCTTGACCACACACACACACTGTACTTTGAGTCTACAATACTTACGAGAGCATTTGAGCTCATAGCGAAGTGTTAAATCTGGCTGTGCAATTATACCCAAAGCAAGTCATTTTTCATGACCGAACAGAGGGATAACCACAACAGAAACACCAACATGCACTCACGCACGCACACACATATACACATACACATACACATACACACGGACACGCACGCACGCACGCACGGACGCACGCACGCACACACACACACACACGCACGCACGCATGCACACACATACACACCTTTCTGAGGTCTAGAACATGTCTCTTGCCTGAGGCCTGCTGCCCTTTGAACCAACATTATTTCCCTATGTTCAAATGTTTTTGTGTTCTGCCCTGTCACCTCTCACTACACACACACACACTCTCTCTCTCTCTCTCTCTCTCTCTCTCTCTCTCTCTCTCTCTCTCTCTCTCTCTCTCTCTCTCTCTCTCTCTCTCTCTCTCTCTCTCAGTCGAGACAGCTCATCACCATTATTTGTATTTAAGAGACATTCTTTTCTGCCACATTGCTATGCAGCGAGTGAAATGACTGAAAATGAATATTTGAAAAGCCTAATGTGTCTCACCTCTAAAAAGGCCTCAATTATGACTTTGGAAAAAGAGAGGAAAGAGGAGGGGGTAGAAAACGAGCCCGTGGCAATCACTTACTCTCTCAACTGCTGGAGCACAACCCTAAATTGCTTTCTTTACTTGGCTAGTTCAATCCAAAATGCACTTTAAAAGACTATTCAGGGCGGTGGATAGCGAGTGAACAGAATGCTGTTCCGTTGGCTGGCTTGTCAATGCCACCTTGAGGTGCAAAGTAAAGCAGCCCCCTCCCTACTCCTCTTACTCCTCTCTGATCCCATACCCCCACTCCATAGCTGGATTGGCCATAAGGCATAACAGGGCATTTGCCCGGTGGACTGCTGAGGATAATGGCCTGGTCCTCCGCCCCTCAAACAATGTAGTGGTATCAGTCTGACCTCTCTGAGTCAGATTTAAATATTCAGTTTGGTTGTAATAGTTTGTAATAGATGACTAAAAACATTGTTACAGGTTACAATGTCTCTCTCAATGCCTGGCGGACCGGTCTTGGCTGAAATGCCCGGCCTGATTTTTTGTTCCAGTCTAGTCCTGCCCCACCTCCCAATCCCCGTGCCCATGTCCACACTCACAGTTGATACAAACAGTTCTACCTGACACAAGCATTTTTGTTTCTCAGGGAGACACTATGATTACAATCAAGCAAAAATGCCAGTGAGTGATTTTTGTACAAGGCATCGGGAAGTAAAGAGTTTCCTTTCCTCTTTTCTTCTTTCTCCGTCCTAGTAATAAAAATCATTTCTCCTTCGGTTCTTACATTTCTATGATAACTCGGGGCCCCTTAAGACGAGAGTGAAGAAACCATCTCCCCCATGTGAAGTGAGTGTGTTTGCAAGATGCAAGGTCCTCAAAACCATGCTGTGTGTGTGTGTGTGTGTGTGTGTGTGTGTGTGTGTGTGTGTGTGTGTGTGTGTGTGTGTGTGTGTGTGTGTGTGTGTGTGTGTGTGTGTGTGTGTGTGTGTGTGTGTGTGTGTGTGTGTGGTGTAGTAGGGCCATTCATAATTAGAAAGACAGAGCTATTAGAAGAAGCTCATTAAAGCCTTTGTGAATTTACACAACACCATTACTCTTCATGGTGACCAAATCCATTAAAACAAGCACTCAGGATGGCTAAGCAGTTGGGCAAACCTCCTCTTTCGTCCTAAAAAAGTGAAAAAATGGAAAAAATATGGTCTGTCCTGGGCATCATAATTATTCCGTAAGACAACAGTGACATTAACCAAAGAGTCTCCAGAGAACAGTGGAGAGCATTGCACACACCCTAAAATGGACCAGCATGAAAAGATTTCTTTAATTTAAGGTTTAATAACCTTCACTGAAGCTTTTAAACTGATATTTGAAATATAAAAAATAATCCTTCTTCATTTTACTGTAAAAATGTCTATAGGCATTTCCCACATTCAGCCTCTCTTCTCAACTTGTTTCAACATCAGCCTATTAGTTAATGAGTTCAACAGTACAGACTGTTCGCTGAAAAAGCTTCGCCACGTGTTAGAAAATAAATATGCCCCGCAAACCCTCTAAGCTAAGCATTCCAGAGAATTAAGAGTGTCTTGGTTAGTTTATCTCATGTATCAGCCCAATGGTGTTTCATTGTGGGAGAGTTATGAGCTAATTTAAAGATTCCTTAGCTATCTCGATTAAAGACAAATAAATCCCCTCAGCTACGCCACTTTTCTGTGTGCAGTTTTTCAGAAACCAGAGACGACACTGTCGCTGCCCCCACTTAGTAAATCTTGCAGTGTTTTTTCAACACTTTGTGAGTTGGAGCAAGTAGAATAGTGACTCCACATTGTAAATGTTGACAGTGCGAAATTTACCGTGCCCTGCAGTGTAATAGTGACGTTAATCAATCTCACCTCCCACTAATGAAGTTCACGCTCTTCCGGAATGATCCGAGGCGGGACGGGGTTGACCTTGCGGAGGACCACCTCCCTCACTCATCTGAGAGCCTTACACAGCTGACTCAGCAATAAAAGAAGTCTTTAGTCATGATCATAATTTCTTTTTGACTCGTTTCGAGAAGGATGTCAATGGAAGTGGTAGGGTTGTGTTGCCTGCAGGTTTTCATGCAAGCATATCTCTTACTCTGTGTGTGTGTGTGTGTGTGTGTGTGTGTGTGTGTGTGTGTGTGTGTGTGTGTGTGTGTGCGTGCGTGCGTGCGTGCGTGCGTGCGTGCGTGTGTGTGTGTGTGCGTTCACTTAAATACACCTCTTATCTATTACCACTGTATCTGACCACTACTGTCTCACTAATCAGAGTGGGCTTGAGAGTACAAAGTGTCTAACACGGCTCAATCAGCATAAAAAAGTCTTATGTCACCATTGTATCATTTTTATTCGGCCCTCACCAGGATACCTGTACAAGGACTTTTTGTCACATGCATAGAAATACTTTGTAAGTAGCATGCACTGAAATTAGTTTTCCGCCTGAAAACAGGACATGAATGTAGGGTTGTATTTTTGAAGGACTTCATGGCAGCAGACCTCTTCACCGTATGTGGTTATTTGTGTGTAGATGTGCCTTTTAGAGTACCTCTTACCACTCTACCATGGTCTTTTTTAATCGTAAATACTGTTTTCACAGGCTGTGAGGATGGAATTCCACAGAAGGTGGACACGGTGTGTGTGTGTGTGTGTGTGTGTGTGTGTGTGTGTGTGTGTGTGTGTGTGTGTGTGTGTGTGTGTGTGTGTGCACGTGCGTGTGAGTGTGTGTGTGTGTGTGTGTGTGTGTGTGTGTGTGTGTGTGTGTGTGTGTGTGTGTGTGTGTGCACGTGTGTGTGTGTGTGTGTGTGTGTGTGTGTGTGTGTGTGTGTGTGTGTGTGTGTGTGTGTGTGTGTGTGTGTGTCTATGTGTGTGTGTGTGGCTGTGTGTTTGTGTGTCTGTGTCTGTCTGTCTTTCCTGGTGCGTGTCTGTGTGCTCCTGAGTGCATGCAGTGTGTCTTTCTATATAGGTGACGGAGACACAGTCACTGAGCTGACAAGCATGTACGAGTTGAAGCCCAAGATTATGAAATTCAAAGATTTTTTTCACAGCCACATGAAGACCATCGTAGTCCAGCATCACACTGCTTAGTGACTGCAGTCCCCATTGGCACCGAGGGAGTGGGAATAGCAATGTGGGATATATCAACAATTCACAATATAGCTAATCTGACATTATTTCCTATTATCACCACAACATCTGTTCTCATTGTTATTCATATTTTTCTTGATACCTGGTCCCAATGCTCGCACAACCTTTCCCTCTATCGTCCATGGATTTCTTTTTTTTTGTCTTCTTTTTAATGTGTGAATGTCATTCTCCCACACATATTCTCTCTCCTAACCACTTACCTCTTCAAATACTTCTACTAATCTACAAACACACTCATATGCACACACAATTTTATGGACAAGCACACATGCTCATTTAGCCTCAGTTCTTCCCCCTGTCCCTCTTGTGAAAATGTCTCAGAAGTTCTACAGCCCTCTGGGTCTCCAATAACCCTCATAGTCCTTCTTTTCAACCGTACATCCTCCTCCTTCCACATGCTCCAATCTCCTCTCTCACTTCCTTCAGCCGTCCTTGCCACAAAGTTGCCCTCTAGCTCTCCGTTCCAGCACCTGGATGTGCCTTGAAGCTTCTTGGGCGGTGAGTCACTATAAAGGCCCCATATACGCTACTTCTTTCTCCAGCCAAATACCTGTAATCCATCCCTGCTCTCTGGGTTACCTGGGGCTCCCCTGTGGCCTTCGACATGTCAGTGGAGACCAGATATAGTGAATTGGCCAGAAGTGCCCAGGTCCATTAAATGTGACTGAGCCAGACAAGATTAATTCAGCCCAGAAAAATGGATTGTGTTGCACGTGGGATTTGAAATAATGCTTGTGGTTTGTGTGTGCGTGAGCGTGTGTATGCATGTGCGCTTGTGCTCGAGTGCATCTACGTCTGCATAGGACTGGTGGTGCTGGTGAAAACGTACTGTCTGATTCCCTGTCGGTCTGACTGTCTGGCTTTCTGTCTTTATGCAACTCCATCGGATGGGTGTAGTTCTGCTGATAGTGAAAACCTACAATAGTATTCCATTAACCTTTCAGTCTGCCAAATGTCCCTATGATATAAAAAAGACCAGCAATTCCCTCCCCACTCATGTCCTTCCACTTCCACTCCCTAATGTCCCTATAAGAAGTTCAAGCCCATTGTGTCCATTGTGAATGGGCACTGAATTCACTCTAGACCAATTGAAGAGATATAAAAAGTACACCCTCCCCAGCGGCACCAATAAAACCCTTTACCCACATTATATACAGTAGAGACCCATCACACTGCCAGTAATGTGAAAAAGCTCCCTACTTTTTCAGTGGATTTCAATCTAAAGAAAGAAATCAGCCCCTGGCCTGTGGTTGAATTCAACTGATACTTTCACAGAAAATGTTAAACATGCTCTGAATGTAATTTTAAGACTTGAACAGAGTTATTATAGGGGACTGTGTTAGTTTTGAGAAGTAGAAGTAGGAGTATTTCATCTGTGAACCTATTTTTTCTGAAGTCTGGGAGTCCAAAATTAATAACAGAAACACTGACAGGTGTGGAGAAAGTGTCCATGCTTAACAACTATTTTCAGGCTTTGGTGCCTGGTGCATGCCCTTCAGGTTTGCTTGGTGGTAGCCTGAACTGTGAACCACAGACACAAACTTGCTAATCAGTAACCTGACACTAGATGGAGGCAGGCAAATCAAAGAGGCTTTTTAAAATGTATTTTTGCCAACTCTGTCCTCTTTCCACCCCTCACCTACCACCCCTGTGCTCACACTCTATGGTCTGATGAGATGGAATAATTCACCAAGAGATGAGAGTATCCCGAGACGCAACTGACTTATTTACAGTTGTCAGTAAACGTGTCAGTAAATGTGGAGCTACTATGATGCCAGGGCATCAGAGTCAGGCATGGTGGGATAGGATGATGTGTGGCCCGTGGTTGGAATAGCAAAGAGGAAAAATAAGAGGCCTTAATGGAGTTTCTCTTCAATGAGTCCCTTGGAAATCCATTACTGTCAGTCACCCGAGGAGAGAATTTTTTCAAGCCCTCTTCATGTCGCCAAGACTGTTCATCCATGTATGTAGATACCGATTTTCCTCTAAGGTCCTCTGTCAAGAACCTCTCTCTCCTTTTTCTCTCCCTCCATCCAACTCATCTTCCTTCCCTATATCCGTCTACTTCCTCTTTTTATTTTCTCCCTCCCTCTCCCACACATTCCTTACTCTTTTTCTACCTCTCTCTTCTACATTTCTCTCCTTACCCCCTCTCTGTATTTTCTCTCATGCTATCACTCCCGCTCTGCCCCTCTGTGTGTTTCTCACCCTTTTGTACAGACACACAAGGTTCTTTTGGGATGGCATGGTGGCTTAATTGACTTTGCTTTTGGGAGTACAAGCGGTTAATAGGTGAAGGGGCTTGTGAGGAAGCAGGAGGATGATGAGGGTGGGCGAGGATGGGGAATGAGGGAAGAGGGTGGGTGTGTAGTGCTGAGGGGAGGTGACAGGGGAATAGCAGAGTGGGTGAAGGTGAGTGAGGAGAGGAAGGCAGGTGAGGGTGGGAGAGGAGAGAGGGTTGGTTGGATTGTGTTGAGATGAGGTGACTGGGAAATAACTGAGTTACTGGAGACAAAGCCTCTATTGTGGCCAGTTAATAAGCCATCCCAATAGAGTCCCCATGATGCCCACACACGCACACACATGTTCACACCCCCATTATGCCGATCGAGAATCCTCTCTTCCATCTGCTTAAAATGATGTTAATCCAGGGCAGTGACAGTGCATGTCCTAACCTGCCTATTCATTTCCTCCAAGGCTACAGAGTTGTGACCTCCTGGTGTGTGTGTGTGTGTGTGTGTGTGTGTGTGTGTGTGTGTGTGTGTGTGTGTGTGTGTGTGTGTGTGTGTGTGTGTGTGTTAGGGTGCATCAAACGCCCCTCGAAAATGAAAACTTCGCAATATCCCACTCTGCTCTTGCAGTATTGTTCCTTTGCACGATCATAACTCCCTTGTAAATTTGTAGGAAATTTGATTGATGTTAAAGGGTGGCACAATAGGCTTGACATTTTGAATGGTAGTAAATGGGCATTTTTTGCTAAATCTGTGCAAAAACAGTAAGGACAGTCATTTGGAAGAATGCTTCAGTTGCCTTTCCACTTCCCCAGAACATCAAAACCCCCCAAAATATAAATAATGGATACATGGGTGTTCGAACATGGCTAAAAGATTAGCAAAATGGGCCTAAAGAGTGAAATTGGGCCTCCTGAAGGAAGGCTCTAAAAACAGACACGGAGAATTTCAAATCTGAGAAAGTGCAAAGGGAACTGGAGCATTCTTACAAATGATGCTCTTTATTAGTTTTGACCAAAACAGTGTAAAAACACACTTTTCAAGGATTTTGCTAAAATAGCCCATCCACTGCCATTCAAAATTTCAAGCATATTGTGCAACCCTTTAACATTAACCAAATTTGATAAGATTTTACGCAGGCATTATGTTAATCCAAAGGAACAATTCTGTCAAAGCAGAGCAGGATTTTCAGACGTTGGGGCGTTTGATGCACCCTAGTGTGTGTGTGTGTGTGTGTGTGTGTGTGTGTGTGTGTGTGTGTGTGTGTGTGTGTGTGTGTGTGTGTGTGTTTGTGTGTGTGCATGCAAGTGCATGGAAGTGCAAGTCAGAGAGTAGGTGTGGCGAACTGCTGTACCAAAAGCAATCTATTTCACTTTATTTACACTTATATCCATGAGATATTAAAATATTAAAAGTTTATTACGGAGAAAATGTATGAAAATGGCCAATATCTTATCTAAATATAGCAAACAATGTCTTGAACAACACCGAGAATTATGGGGTTTGGTTCTTGAGTAATTTCAGAGATAATTTGACTTCAGTTGTAATAAAGTAATAGAGCAGTATTAGGGAAGAGTACCTAAGCTAACATGAAAACCACCCAAATGCTAACGCTAACTTGGGCAGAGTGTCAGGTGGAGTACCACATGTCAGGTAACCTGGTTCTCATGCGACCGTCTGGAACATTGTCAATTGCTTAGCTCTGGAAAGGCGTGGGTGTGTTCAAAACAGCTCGAACCTGATTGCAGAATTCACATGGCTTTTTAAAAATCACATACTACTTCAACCACTGACTTGTAGGTCCTATATACCCCGCCCCGCGATCCCGCCCCGCGATTCTGATTGGACAGACTGTGAAATTTCTGATTCCACTAGGGCTTGTTTAAGATTTCCAGACCCTTGTGCGAGTTCACAAAGTTGAGCGGAAATGCACAAAGTCAGGTGTCCTGGCTTCCCAATTTTTAGCGAGTCCTTTTGGTTCTGGTGCGGTAGCCAAGTGAAGCATAGACTGATGTCAGGAGGGACTTACACAGTTTATTAGAGCATGTTCTTTTACTAAAAGAAGGCTGGCCATACTATGCAATCTTTTCAGTCGCAGGTATTCAGCTCCTACTCACACTGTAGGAGTGAATCGCTCGGTTTGAAAGTTAACATCTCATGACTCACGTCCTCACACTATATGAGCCGAGGGTTGGATGCCCACACTGTATGGCACACTTGTTTTCCGGGAATGCAGATGAGAAAAACGCGGAAGGGAAACACACAACTGAGGTGGAGGTGAAGATTCGCTCAAAAGTGGATCTCACTGCCGTGGCAATTCGTGCCTGTGTATGGGCCAGTAGATGTATCTATTGTATTGGCTTTTTGGCATTTTAACCACCTGGACTGTAAAACATGAATAAAGAAAGAATCTTGTATGCTATCATTCATGTCTAATTACGCCACAACTTTTTAAATTAGTATCAAGAAGCATCTTTGTTAGTGGTAGAATTAGCCTACGTTTCAGGTGGCTAGCCAACTACCTTCAAGTTTGTAATAACTGATTTAGCTGACTAGCTACTACTAGGCCCCAGGTGTGAATGGCCATTCAGGCTGTCTATTGTCTTTTAAAACGGCGTTTGTTTGGCATTTAATCTCATGGACTGCAATACTTAACTAAAAAGAAACTGATGTTGTACCATCTAATTATGTCTCAACTTTTAGAAGTAGGCTAGTAGTAGAATATTATGTTTTAGATAGACAGGTGGCTAGCTTCGTGATTCATTCAAGGGACTTGGCTCAACTGAATGAGTTAGTTCGCCCCCTGTTGTCACGGAGGTGAATTGACGTCATCGACATCCTTGAATTCTTGGCGGGAAAAAGAACACAACGCCCTTGTGTCCTGCTTTCGCAGGACCACTATGAGGAAATACCCCCCGCTGACAGTACGTCTATGCTTTACCCCAAAGTCAGCACGGTATGACTATGTATCACCCTTAACCCCTTAAGACGCGGCTTTATACATTTGTTGTTACCAGTATGGTAATGACCAAGTCGTGGTGCATTACTGAAGGGTCTGTGTTGTGTCATAGTATTGTAGTGCTGTGGTAGTTACATTTCAATGACTAGTACAGCGTGCCACTGGAGGTACGGCGCGCATTAAGGGGCTACGACCAATTAGACTACATATGGGTTCTCAATTTTTGTTTTCCCCTGGCTGCGCGACCCTTGCTGCGCACAACTCAACCTCTGATTGTTGGAAACCGCTGTCGGTCAAAAAATTAGCTCACGTGGTTGGCTGCCAGTGTCTTACCCCTCCTCACAACACCGCGTTTATAAACAAAAAAACATGTATTTGAGGAGCAAAGCTTGCTTACTATTTGAAGAGCCATGCTTGTAGCCAAGGAGTTAGCTTGTATAGTAAGGGACTGAATGACAAAAGCACAGCAAAAAGAGAGCTACTTTCTGGAACAGGTGTGCATAATCCCCTGTAAGCGGTTCCTGATTTTTTTCTTCCTTTTTTCTTTTTACCTTTTTTATCTTGCTGAGTTTGTGGAACTGGCAGTAACCAAAAAACGATTACACTTTCATTATAAGCTTCCTTCAATCCCCTTGGCTGGTGTCCTCCTGACCCTCCCACCAAACCCCTTCAAAAGACCTGGAAGTTCTTTTTCAAGTACTGCACTGCTTGCATGAATTTAACTATTGCCAATAGTGTCCACAGTGATTTTGCACACAATCCTGTTTGTTTCCTTTGTATTGCAATCAGGTATAGGCCTATTTGAATGTCCTAAATAACAGCTATTTTGCATGCACACGCACACATATACGCAGGCTTGCAAGCACGCACGCAGGCAAGCATACACACAGGCTCTTCCGGGATCGCTGGTACACCGTGACCCCCATGCCACCATCACTGCCAAAGCTTGCTACCATGACAACAGACAGAAGCTGGCACCTATTGCCTCAGGGCTCTTCTGTCATTACTGGTATGCTCCAACTGACTGAGGACTGGCCTCTCTAATGCTACCAACCTACAGCTGACAATACCCAGCGGAGTGAAAAGAGTGAGGGGGAGGGTGAGTGCTATAACATCATGTGGTGGGCCTCTTTTGTCTTTGGGGCATTTTGAGAAAGAGGAAACAAATGACAAAGATAAGACAGCACAGTAGAGAGGTCTCTGCAACAGGGCTGACATTCTGGGTCTCTGCAGTACCTACCCAGGCCTGAGGGGCACTGTGGCATGTCATGCAGGGAAAATGCCCCTTTGTATCTTCTCTGATCTATCTTCTCTATATAATCAATATAGACATTTATGTTTTGTAGTAGGATTCAGACAAGGATTGAGAGCATGATCTTCCTCCACCATTGTTCTCTCAAGCATAATGATCGTTTCCGTAAGTAGGTCTATGTAAATGAGGTGCATGCTGGTTTTAAGGGAATGATAAAGCTGTGCATATGGAAATGACCCTTGTTATCGACAGTGATGACGATGATGATGATGATGATGATGATGATGAAGATTGATTGGACACCGCGAAGTAGTTGTTTAGAACACTTTGGGAACATCCCTCTCTGTCTCTGCTTTTCCTGGTTACTGATGTGCCCCTGAATAACCCCACCTCTCCAATACCAGTACCCTATCAGGTTTTAGTGTTGTTGTCATTCTTGGCAGACATTTATTTTGTGTCCCCATACCCTCCCCTGTCTCTATCATTGTCTCTGTTGCTCTATGTCTGTCTCTCTCTGTTTTCCTTCCTTTTCCCATCTCCCTTGCTCTTTTTCTTTGTTCCCTGCAGGTTGATTGGTTATTGAGTGATTGGGGTGGCAGAGGGATGGGTAAGGACAGAGCAATACACCACAACAGGGTCAATCATGGGTCACTGCTAGTTAAGTGTGTGTGTGCGAGCGTGTGCGTGTGTGTGTGTGTGTGTGTGTGTGTGTGTGTGTGTGTGTGTGTGTGTGTGTGTGTGTGTGTGTGTGTGTGTGTGTGTGTGTGTGTGTGAGTGT
>NC_085879.1:7818898-7878898 GCF_034702125.1 Engraulis encrasicolus
CATAAATAGACGGAGGGAGGAGGAAGAGAAGGAGGTCGGAAGAAAGAAGGGGAAGAGAGGTCATTTAGAGAGAGCTAGAGAGAGAAAGAGTGCGAGAGGAAGACGAAGAGAGAAAGGAAAGAGAGACAGAAAGAGAGAGAGAGAGAGAGAGAGAGAATGCAACAGTGTAGCGAGTCTCGGTGTGCCAGCCACCCTGGCCTCCTCACCTCTCCCTGGGCTTAATTGCTGCTTACCGCTAAACTGCCAAATCTCTGGAGGATCGCCGGGATAAAAATAATATAATAATAATGAAGGTGGTGGTGGTGGGGGTGGGGGGGTGTCGCACAGGGGGTAGGAGCAGGAACACTGGGAGAGGTGGGGGATGTTGGTGGATTGTGGATCAGAAGATATGAGATATACAATATAAGAAAGAAGAGAGATGAGGAATGCCTTTGGGAGAGATAGCAATGGAGATAATAGAGACGAAGAAGCTAGAGAAAGAGAGAAAGGAAGAATACCTGTGTGTGTAAAAGAAAGAATGAAGGTGAGTGAAGGTAAGCAACAAATATGGAGTTGGACAGAAAAAATCAGGGAGAGAAAGACAGACACAGTGAAGATGAGGTCAAGAGATGGATCTAGCTGAGTCTAGCAGGAGTGGGGGAAGGAAAAGGGATGGAGGGAGCTGTTGAGGTTGAAAGAGATAGCTGTGTTTACAGGGTGCAAAAAAAGTTGTATGAACACGTGCACTATAACTTTGTAGTCTTGGTGTTGTTACTGTAATACTATTTACTATATTTGAAGAGTTCAGATGCAAAAACCCCTAACTCCATTTCTGAAGACCTGCACTTCTATATTTTTAGAAAACCCTGTTGTTGGTTTGGTTTACATGTATGTACTTAATAATACATATAAATAGTTATATTACATAAATAAAATAAAACAATATGCAATTTTGATAGCTTTGTATTAAATAAAAATGAATAAAGATTATTTTCTCATAAGGCACTTAGGGGGTTTTGCATCTGAACTCTTCATTTACACGTACCTTTTTACTGTAATTAACATAGACACACACACACACACACACACAGACGCACGCATGCACACACACACACACACACACACACACACACACACACACACACACACACACACACACACACACACACACACACACACACACACACACACACACACACACACACACACACACACACACACACACACACACACACACACACACACTTGCAGTGGAAGCGCAAAGAGAATGGTAGAGGGTCTAACATCTGCAAATGCCAGACATAAAAGGACAGGTTCAGATGTGTTCTTCTCATGTAGATGGAAGAGTGGTGTGGTGCCTATAGATGTGAGATAGATAGATAGATAGATAGATAGATAGATAGATAGATAGATAGATAGATAGATAGATAGATAGATAGATAGATAGATAGATAGATAGATAGATAGATAGATAGATAGATAGATAGATAGATAGATGTAATGGGGAAAAGGAGTAGTGTCAACATGATGGTGTCAATGGAGAGTATCGAACACTTTCTTTTTACTATGCTTAACCTCTTCCTTTTTTCTTTCTTTCTTCGTTTATTTATTTCTTTCTTTCTCCTCATTAAATGGGTCTATCTCCAAGGACATCACTGTCCATCCCTTTTCATCTCCCCACTTGTCTTATTTTCCAGACTCATCCACTTTTGCTAAAATGAAGCTTTGCTCCAGGGAGGCAATTACAGATGAAGATGAAAATAAGAGAGGCAAAAAAAAGGAATTGGAGATTGGAGAGTGTGAGACAGAGAAACAAAAAAAAAGACATTTTTGATGTCACAAAATTAACTGCACATTTTTGACATGGCAGGCTTCATGAGGGGTACAGCGTGTCTCCAAGACTATTAGAGAATGTTACCATGGAGGGTATATGACGTTCATTTGTACAACCACACGCACGCACGCACGCACGCACGCACGCACGCACGCACGCACACACACACACACACACACACACACACACACACACACACACACACACACACACACACACACACACACACACACACACACACACACACACACACACGTCTGAATGGTAGTCTACTAACCTTTTGACAATTTTTCATTTTCTGGGACATGTTCACTTGAAACTGCTGCTTTCCCCATCCTCTTCTCTCCCGTTGTGGTTTGAACCAATTTATTTGTCCAAATCAAACATCAGATCTTTAGCCGATTCATTTGTGTTAATCAAATCTGGAATCCCAGATGAAGTGTGTTTATTAAAGACATCCCGCTGCTTAGCTCAGTGTGTCAGAAACTTTCTTCTCAGTTGCCCTATCAGACCCTTCTAAGCTGCTTGTAGGCCTATGTGTCAAGAGTATTCTCAGCTGGCCTTTATTGAAGCTGTCCGGCACACACACATTCATACAATAGAATTGCATAGCTCCATATTCACATGGATCGATATGTGGATACATGGTCTCCTTACTTTAAGATAGAATATTCATAAAATACAGACTATGTCTTTAACAAATATGACATATGAACACCACTTTAAACATGATCATCAGTTCATTCACGAAAGTCTGTCATGCAGGCATGAAAAACACATCATGATGATTTATGATCTATTAATAATTACCATGTTCATGTGTGCTCATCACAGTTGAAGAATGAAGCAATATTATTATTGCACATGAATGACTATGTCTTGAATCAGTATCAACCTTGCAACCTACCATTTATTGGCATAATTTAACAGTTTGACCTGTAGTAACAAGATCTCATTTGGTGTTCAAAAAGAGACAACACCGCTTTGGAAGAGCGCACCAAAACAAAAATTGTGGTAAACACATTTGACAGGAGGAAGTCACCTTGATCTAACGCTAATGCACGTGTTATTCATGCATGAGGTCACAAATGACTACCAATGGCCGTGTCCAAAATGGAAAAGATGGCTGACTTTGAAGCTTTTGTTTGCAGCAAACCATCAAGGGTGTCTGTAGTTAATACATGCATAAAATTCTGACTTCAAACGTACCTTTGTTCTTTGTCCAAAATTGAACACAGCATAGTCCTCTAGTGGTGACCAACTGAGGGTCAATAATCATTGGACTTGACAAGTCTTGCTTGACATAAAATGAAGTTGTTAACAGATGTTGAAATGTATGATTTTCATAGCTCTTTAGGCTACCGCGACAACATGTTAGAGAACTCCTACAAACAAAATGCAAGTTGGTTGGGACAAAAACAACACTTCATAATACATCTATTCAGAGGATACAACAAAACCCTCTCAGATTTGTTTAGGTTAACAGCAACTTTGCAATACAGTAGCAGAGAGAAATGTTGTTTCTTTATGTCACATTCTTCAAATCAAGAAATCCACAAAATGGCCTTCAGCCTGCCAGTCCTGCTCAAGTCAGCAGAGAGGAAATCCCAAAGAGAACTTCCCCACAGAAGCAGCTTAAAATGTTGTATTGTATATTGTAGAGGTAACCTACAGTTTAGGCGTATGTGTGCTCGTCTCCTGAGAGAACACAGACCAAATGTTGTCATCATCTTGGTCTTTACCTGTTGAGCCTCAGAAACAACTGGAGCAGAGTTTGGCCTAGTTTTACACCACTTATTTCTTTATCTATTGCGCAGACAAGTGTCTAGCGAAAAAAAAGAGGGGGAAAGTTGTTCTCTGGTGGCTCGTTACGTGACTGATTCGCTGCCTTACACACACTTGTCGTCACATTCAAAAAGTACACTTGAGGATCGTATTACGAAGCTCACCGAAGGGGAGGAACGGATTGACACACAGCGACAGAAAGACATAGAGAAGAAAGAAAATAAAGTACACACACACACACACTCAGACACACACACACACACACACACACGCACAGACACACACACACACACACACACACACACACACACACACACACACACGCACACACACACGCACACACACACACACACACACACACACACACACACACACACACACACACACACACACACACACACACACACACACACACACAAATATGAGGTGAGTATAGGCGGCGAAGGTCTGGTTCACCATGTGCTGCATGGTACTGTACCTTGAGAAGGCAGAAGAAGGAAGGCACAGCGTGTGCAGCATAACAGGCCTTCTATAATATAGGAAGGCACATCTCGCCTTGGAAGTGCCTGTGTTTATGATGATGGGGAATGGGGAGAGAAAATGGGCAGCGAGAACATCTGTCAGTCATCCTGATTGCTAAGTGGCTCTTACTGGGTGTGCCATGTGCCTGCACGTGTTCTGCACTGTATATGGGCCTACTCTTTCACCGGCTACACCCGCACAAACACGCAAGCATGCACACAAGCACACACAGACACAGTCTTTTATATCCTCTTAACGGATGCTGGCAATGTCTAAGCCTCAATGTTAAATGTAGAAAAGGTAACACTTGTGTGTGTGTGTGTGTGTGTGTGTGTGTGTGTGTGTGTGTGTGTGTGTGTGTGTGTGTGTGTGTGTGTGTGTGTGTGTGTGTGTGTGTGTGTGTGTGTGTGTGTGTCTGTGTGTGTGTGTGACAGACTTAACTATATGGATGCCGCTGTTGGGTAATGAGCATATATGCATCATATTTGCATGCATGGACCTATGTCTTTCCCCCCCATGCTGCGTGCGTGCGTGTGTGTGCGTGTGTTTGTGTGTGTGTGTGTGCATGTGTGTGTTTGTGTGTGTGTGTGTGTGCATGTGTGTGTGTATGTCTGTGTGTGTGTGAGAGTACATTATGATAATGTGCCTATGCGTGGGCGTGTGGAAATGTATCTTGGTGAGGACATTATAATGATACCCTGTGATAGGTTATGCTAGAGGAGAGAAGAAAAGCGGGTAGGAAGACTCCTAGGAAATGCGGTAACACTTTACAATAATGGTGCATGAATTATAACGGAATAATGTTGGAAGTAATGTATGATTTATGGTGAATTAACACATGATTTATGTACATAGTGATATTTAATCTATCATTAGTTAATAAGGAGTCATGACATGAGTGATGAGGACTCACCATTAAGTAAATGTGGTATATCAGAGGGAAATTCGTGGTGTGAATTACAAGGTTAACATATCATGTATTAACATGGCTGATGAAAATCCTGTCAGATCAACCCAGTCATACATGAATCCAACCTTAGTTAATGTTGCCTTTCCAGCAATAATGGAATAATGTTGTAGTCATTAAATGACACTCAGGCTAAGCGGTTCCCAAACTTTTTCCCCGCGCACCCCCTTGTAGGCTACATTTCATTGTGGCTCGCGCACCCCCTTAGCGAATATTTTGGTGTGCTGATGGCCACGCAAGTATGGATTCACTGTGCATTCATGCACATTATGCACAGTTTTGAATAATCCTCTTTTCCAAGTTCTGGAGTTAAACTGCACTTCAAATGGACCCTTCCAGCATACAATTAAAAACTACTTAAAGTTCATTGATGCTGTATAAAAAACTCTCACCATTGCTCTATTCAGCTCGCGCACCCCCTTATGGCAGGCTGCGCAACCCCAGGGGTGCACGGACCACAGTTTGGGAAACCCTGGCCTAGCCTATGTTTAGGCTACTAGTGTGGATTTCTATGACCAGCCGAAATAATCAGCCCATTGCCAATGTGCATAACAATCCTCGTGGAGCCAGTCATCTCAACCAGGCAATGGGCAACTTCAGAGAAGCTACAGAGCATTGTCAGGAACAGCGGCTGTGGCGTTCGTAGCTGGGGATTCGACACTTCCTTCGTCACCTGCAGACTGCGCCGCAACCTCCCCAGGCCATCATAGTAGCCTACACCCCCTCCCCGCAAACACAGGGAGTCACGTTTCATTCTTATTACCTGCTCCCGTCTTACGGTAGGGACACATACACGCGAATTTGCGAACTTTGCCATTCATTCCTATGAGAGAGGCGAAGGCAAGCGATG
Organism: Engraulis encrasicolus; assembly: GCF_034702125.1. NCBI lineage: Eukaryota > Metazoa > Chordata > Actinopteri > Clupeiformes > Engraulidae > Engraulis > Engraulis encrasicolus. The sequence goes on from NC_085879.1 coordinate 7,824,836, forward strand.
ACAAGCGTCAGCAAGCGAACAGGAGCGAAGCGAAATTATTAAAGAAAGTTTAATGTTATGCAAATGAGGAGCGAATTCGCCTGCCACGGCCCAATCAAATCAACAATATAACTGTTCCATTCCATTTGATTCGCCGCGACGACCTGATGACGGTTGGATTTCGCCTCTCTTCGCTTCGCGTGCTTCGCCTCCTATGTGTCCCTACCGTTAATGTAACGTTTCGTTTCCCACCATAGCATTCTTTTAGCGGCTTATTTAAGGTGTCTCTCGTTCCGATGTGTGGTCATTAGCCAGCCATCACCAACGCCCTGAAGGGAGCCAGCCGAAGGAGTTTCTGTGGCGCTGCAGCGACGACTTCCACATTTAGTCAGTTTTTTTTTCACGATTTCAATGACCTTACTTCTTTATAATGTATAAACGTATTTCAGTTCAAACCGTAACCAAATATAGGCTATTATATTAATAGGCTAGCTTACAATTAGAGAATGATAAGACCCTTGTGGTAGGCCAAACGCCAAGTCACCACTTCTCAAAACTGATAATCATACTTAGACTACCCAGTGACGTGATTGTGCCCAATGAAACAGGAGGCCTCGATTCGTGCAGAAGATAAGGTACGTAACTGGGATATAAAATATGTATATGTTAGAAAACTATTTAACCTCATAGACTAACCTTGTATACGGTACATTCTAACAACATATTTCTTAAGTTTTGAGTCATTCACGTTCATTTGAAGCGTAATCCCCCCCCCCTACTGTGGCTAGTTTGGATGAGACGACTTGACCCTAGCTAGCACAACATAAATGACAGCTAGCTCTACACTATTTCGGCCATTCGTTAACGATCAGTGTTCAGATAACTAGCGCAAACGTGCCAAGATATATTGTATTCTCAAAAAAACGCTTGTGTTGTGCCATGGCTTATACGGTGATGACGTTTGAGATTGTAAATTTACGGGCCACTCGTAAGGCCCGATGTGTCTATGGTAAGGCCGACCTGACGAGATAGCTGCCTACTGAGGTTTGATTGGATATGGACATTGTTTATTTCAGAAGGAAAATGTTTGGAGTGGAATTGTTTGGAAGACAATCTTGGGACAATTTTGCTCTTTGGGTCTTTGTGCCAACCATGCCAGCTATCGTAGGGTGCTCTGGGAACTTCTTAGATCTGTTTACTGTATGTACAGAAATACGCATTTTGTTTACATAAAATCCCTTGTCATTTCACCACTAGGTTTGAAACCCAGACAGCACGAAGCATCTTGCCGACGTCAAAATCAGATCAACAGACAGGGACATCAGCCTTCTCTTGGGAATAGGCCCGATCTGCCAGAACAAGAAATGGTAACTACATAAGATCCATAACAAACTCCTAGTTAAATCTTAAATGTGACCTGGTGGCATTATTGCGTGAATGCTTATGTTGAACACTTAATAAATAAGATCCTCAAGTGTGTAGAGTTCGTTATTTATTTACATTTTCCTCAGCATAACTGTACAGCTGACACCACTGCCTTCTGTATCATAACAAAGCCTGTCACTTCCACGTTTCGTTCTTCTTATGTGACCGAAGTCACTGGCTACTGCACCAGAGAGGGTCTCTGCACTCATTGCTGGTCCTATGATGCCATCTATTGGCGAAAACGTGCAACAGCATAATTAAACTAAAAGACAACTTCTGACAGGACAACAAAAAGACAGGGAGTGAGAATAAGGGAATAACAAAAAGACAAAAATGGGGGGTCCACTACATTTGCATACCTGATTGTGATGCTGTCACTCATTTTCTAGTCTATATCTTGGACTGAAAAAGGATGCTTTGCCCCTGCGGTTGTGAAGAGGATGCTGTGGAGGTGGCAGCATGAACGTGTCACACAGACATTGGCTAAACTACTCGGTAGGTACAACGAAATAAAAGAAACCACCCCCTCAACCCTGTTTATGCTGCACTGTACCTATTATAACCAGTTTTTATATAGACCATTATTTGAAATACTACGAGAGCCTTGCTGTTAGGATACTGTACAGCAGGGATGGGCAACTGGAGGCTCGGGCGCAGGACAGTTTTTAACCCCCTATAAATCAATAGTGTAAGCATTCAGGTATAAATAAAGAAAAAGTGAAGTATCCTTTTGTAAATTCAAGTGCGTGGTGATGTGGCCCACTGATTGTGGTAATTAAAAATGTTGGCCCACCTTATAATGAAAGTTGCCCACCCCTGCTGTACAGCCTACATCACTTGTACATGTCCTTACCAAATAGGACACTAGCTAGCTAAATGTAACTAATATGGCATTGTGAAAGTTGTATGCCGAAATGTAAACCATAATATTAAATTGTGATGGACAGAATTCAACCAACATATTACATTGTGAATGTAGTTGCACAGTGATACTGAGACCGACTTATTCCTGTCTTTATTTGCCAGGCTTCTACACTTGCCCTCAGAGTTCACATATGGTGAAGTGCACAGGTGTCCAGTCAGGTTCAGACTGATGCTGGTAACAAGAGGAAAACATGCTAATTGGTAAGTGAGATCCCTGCTCAACAAAAATCCACACAGCACAACAAGTAAGCCTAGTTTGTGGTATCAAATGTAAAATGGAAGTTTCATCAAAAAGTTGTAGAACACATACACCAGTAGGCTTATGAATTACTTTGACTCAGCACAGCACAGCAGATGCGATGCTACCATTCCTTGGGAATATGACACAGAGGTCTACTATTCCATTGTAAATATTGACTGGAAATGTTCATGTTTCAACTGTTTTAAAAACATTGGACTCAGGGGAAAAAATCTCTAGGTGTATATAAGTGAAAGCCCACCTTTGACATTGTGACACAGCACACAAGTATACACTGCACACAACGAAATTGCATTTTATGCCTCACCTGTGCAAGGGTGCAGCCTACATTGGCATCCCAAGGGAGCAGTATGTTGCAGTGTGGCGGGAAGGTACCATACTTGGGGTACCTCAGTCATGGAGGATGGTGGAGAGAGCACTGGTTAATTACTCCCTCCACCAACCTGGCGGGCTGGGAGATGAACCAGCAACCTTTGGGTTGTTCAGCCCTGGGCTACAGGACACCCTAACCGCTTACCAATGACTGCCCCACTTATCCTTGACTGTATAAAAAATACCACAGAGTAGCGAGTACACTTTTAAATTAAAAGGGTCAATATAGATGATAGACTTTTCATCCACAGGCAGGTAAGGCCTATATTGAAGGCAGCCAGCTTCAAAACAGACCCCACCTTCTCTTTGTCACCTGAATATAACTTAATTGTATTGCAAATGTCATTCCTAAGATTCATTTACAAAATGTGTTTTATTTCATGTGAAGCTGCATAACATTGAAATTATGTCGGGGGGCCCGGTGAAACGGCCCTTGAGACATAGGTTCCCCACCCCTGCTGTAGGAAGAGCCTGTAGACGGTGACACTTCAGACATTTGACTTTCTAGCTCTTGTCACAGGTCAGTCCATGAGCCCACGTCTTCAGGTCATGGGCCTGAGAAGAATCTACCGTTACAGGGGTCAGAAGAGATCCTCAAACTGTAAGTTAATCTCATGATGCTTTTTAACATAAACATTTGACACTCACTCTCACCACAGGTCAGTTCATGAGCCTCACTGGATACTTTTATAATATATGTGCAGCTGTGTGTCAATGGTTGGTATGCAGTGTCGCTGTCTTTTTGTTTTTTTTTGTTTTTTTTAATTTTATGTACTGTTTGTCTCTTGTTTCTGTGCTGTTTCAGATGCTGACATTACTACCCCTGTACTTCAACCCCTCTGCTGCCACTGGGTCCTCAACGAGAAAATAAACTGATTCCCCCCCCCCCCAATCCATTCCTTTTTCCACCGTCAAATCACACCATGCCTATGCACATTAACACCACCAATGAGCCTAGAAAACTAGGACAACAGTGAGGATGAATTTAGAAACCGCTTCCACGTATTGTACTATTTCTGAAAAAGCATTGGTATTGGCCTTCTATCTCCACGTAGCCATATCAAAAAACCTGCCTAAAAAAAAATCAATTTTGTCGTGTTTCCACTTAAAAAGGAATTTAGAAACCGCTTCCACGTATTGTACTATTTCTGAAAAAGCATTGGTATTGGCCTTCTACCTCCATGTAGCCATATCAAAAAACCTGCCTCAAAAAAAAAACTATTTTGTCGTGTTTCCGCTTAAAAAGGAGAACAAAATATCCACATGTAAAATTATCCTGCTACGTGGAAATGGCACCTTACTAAATAAATAACAACTGCATAGTTATTCTGTTCAATTTATGAGTAACTATGTAAATTATGATTAAATGTTTGGCTGATATGGGACACTGCATGAAAAGAGGAATTTGTGGATGAGTTTTGCACCTTAAATTGCCTCATGCCTCAAGCCACAGCATTTGCGGCTCCCCCATGCCCCCCTCCCATCCCTTTCTTAGAAGAGCCTTTAATATGTAAATGCCAGTGATCAGGTCGGGAGCTGCCCCAGTCAATTTCAAGTGGGGTGGGGTGGGGTGAGGTCAGGTGGGTGGGAGGGAGTGGGGGGGTCGGCAGGCCTGTTTCTAGGATTTTGGGGTCCCTAGGCAACGGGATTGTTGGGGGCCCAAGGGCATTTTTTGGCCTTTTACTAAAATGTGTGTGTCTGTGTGTGTCTGTGTGTGTGTATGTTTTTTCACGCTGCCCAGTGGTGTTTTTCAGAATCACTAACCATTAAACCAGGGGTAGGGAACCTATGTCTCGAGGGCCCTTGAGGCGGTTTTATCCGGCCCCTGATATCATTATAATGTTTTGCAACTTCACATGAAATAGGCCTATGACATATTTTGCAGGCCTAAAGGAATCTTAGAAATTACATTTCCAATGCAATTAAGTTATATTCAGGGGACCTAGAAAAGGTGGGGACTGTTTTAAAGGTGTCTACCTTTAAAGATGTCTATATGTCTATATAGGCCTAAAGGTGTCTATATAGGCCTAAATTTTATGGGGAAATCCTGATTTGTGTTCATAGTACGGCCCCCGGAGGATTTTATGACCATGGTAGGAATTTGAAGTGGCCCCTCGAATGAAAAAGGTTCCCCACCCCTGCATAAACCTTTCTACTAGCCACAGCTTTGCTGTCAGTACATTTTATTATGATACTATAATCTCAGAAATTAAGTTGATCAAACAATTCGATCTGTGCTATAAACATTTAAATGAACCTTCAGAATAGGCTATCAAAATAGAATCATCTGAATGATCTTTCTTGGACATAGGCCTACATTTTGAAGTGACCCTTCGAATTAAAAAGGTTCCTCTGCTGCTTTTGAGGAAAAACATCAATGTGCTTGGCCACTCTGGTTTTTTAAAAATGGTATTCTGAACTAAAGCAAGGATTGTTCAAGTTAGTTGAAAATAGACCGTCTCTGGTTAAATTAGTTCTACACCAAGCCTTTAGGTGGCAGTAAAACTAATTGGCACAATGCGAATTCCACACACAAGCCACAAAGAAGCCATCAGCCGCGGTCAACATCACCTTCCTGATTGAACAGAACCACGCGTTGTCTGTGTGGTTTACAAGTTTCTTGGCGATATGGGGGAAAAGTTCCTCACATACCAACGGAAAATGGGCGTCATATACATGTAAGTACATTTTACTCAACTGTGGTTTAAAGTTTCAGTACTCAAGAGCGATTGAATAGCTCCTCTGAACACAGATCCGCCATTGCTAAGTTATGGCACAGCCGTTTTACATAGCTGGTAGCTCAAGTCCCCTCAATGTGACTACACTAGTTGCTGCTGTACGCTAGTAAATTCTGATGACTTGCGAGCATCGTAATGACAAAATGCTGTGGTGAAACGGTGAATATGTTAAGTATACTTGTTGATGGTAAATTGTTTGACATTGCTCGTTCTCAGTTGCCTTTCCCCTGCCTAAAGATAGACAAAGGCTACCGTTAGCATGCTATTGCGTTAGCTCATCAACTAGATTCTGGGCACTGCTCATTTTTCACGTCTGCCCGGTATTTCGCTGATGAACTAACGCTTAGACGCCTTGCCAATGTATTTTACAGCGGCAAAAATGCATAGGCGACGTTGGAAAGACTGGTGTGCCGTCTGGGTATGTTGGTTTTCAGTGCTGGGCAGTAGCGAAGCGACTAATTTAATTACATTCTCTAGTAGCTTGGTCGTAGCGTCACTACTATGTATCGAGTAGCTAACATCCCTGTAGTAATGCTATTTTTCCTCAAGTAGCGACGTTTTTGTCCCCCATCGATTTTACTCAATGATTTTTGTTTTACTTTCTCTATCCTGAAACCTAGGCAGTCACACAGGGGTTCCAAGACCCACCGGCGTAAAATCAAGTCAAAGGTGAGATTTAATTTAGTTCCATGCTACTTTGAAACGGTGGTAGATGGACACTCCCAACTGAGATCGCTCCCGGACGTGCAGTCCCAGGTGTTTCTATCACTCCCGGACGTGTAGTCCCATCCGATTATATTTCACGTATTATCATACACTGCCACATACAAGCAATTTAGGGTTAGGTTTAGGGTCAAGGTTAGGGTTAGGGTTAGAAACAAAAAAACTAACATCAAAAAGATAACTAGCTCCGTTATATGGCGGTGGGACCGATAGTCTGGCTAGTGGGAGCGAGCCGAGAGGGGAGCGTCCTGCGTTGGGAGCGTCAATCAGGGAATCGTTCTCAGTAACGCGAGCCCAATGTATCAGCGCGAGCTCAATGTCGACCAGAGTGGTCAAGTTGAGCACGCCACCCCGAAATCAATGTGAAATACCCTGCCATTTGCAAACAGTAGGCAACCTGTCCTTAAAAAGTATGGGTCCTCAAAACAGCACTTGTTGCACAAATATGTGTAGATGGCCTCTTCAAGAAATTGAAATTATGTATGGTCACTTTTTCTTATTGTTTCACGTGGAGGTCTACTGACCTTGTCTAAATAATGTAGGCTAGTTTATGTCCATGTATTATATTAGGACCCAAGGTTAATGGGTTATTCTATTTACCATGTTTTCACAGGCTGCTGTCTCATAATATGGCGAAGACGAGTCACCTGAAGGCCTAACTCGCCATAGAAGACTGAAAGAATGTAAGATTAACTTCTTTGTGACCAATATGACTTGCTCATTGATACATGTCAATATGAGGTGCATGGCAAAGTATTTAATTTATTTGTCTCGCTTCTAGGAGCTGTAGAAACAACAGGGTGTTCTTTTTCAGGGTATTCTTTTTTATAGAACTGGACAGGTCATTTATTCGTTATCCTTGTTTTTGAAGTGTCCTGCAGGATGCTGTGTCCTGCAATCATGTGTACTGTGCTACAGACGCATGTGGAGGTCAACCCAAAATGGGCACAGTCTCACCGCAGAAGAGTGAAAGAGGGTAAGCTTAACCTATAGCCTACGTCAGGGTCGGGGAACGTTTCTCATTCGAAGGGCCGCTTCAAATTCATCCGAGGGGCCGTAAAAGTCCTCCAAGGGCCGTACTATGAACACAAACCAGGATTTTCCCTTTCACTTTAGGCCTATATTGAAGGCAGCCACATTTAAACAAACACCACCTTCTTCAGCTTCCCTGAATTGTTAATATGTAAGTGTTGAGTGTTAATGTTAAAGGAACAGTCCACCATTTTTCACATATATGGAGTATTTACATGCATGAATGTGCATTTCATTTTGGTCTGTGTTTTCATTATCTAGTTTAACAGTATAGTATAGCGTTTCTCGTCTCCAGTTGGCCACAGCAGCTCCCATATGGCTCAGTTCTGATTGGCCAATTGGAGATGAGAAACGCAGGCGGGGGCAATATCGCCCTATTTTACGCAACATTGCGTTGGGGGCTATATCAAAGCTATTGAAAGTATTGTGTCATGTTCTGTCTGTAATTGACAAAAAATGAGATTGGAATTGACGACTGTATCAGCTGTCAGGTCATGTCTCAGGATTGTGTATTTAGTAGCTCCTCTCTTTTTGCAGCTTTAAAACTTAAGGCCACCGCTATGGAGGGAGCGGCTGCAACCGCCACCAGCGCAGCAGCTGCCCAACAAGCTCGACCCTCCGATTCCTCCACCTCCAGCTCCTCCACCTCCTCTTCAAGTGACTCGGAGCCAGAGAGGAAGAGAAAGAAGAGGAACAAGAGAGACAGGAAAAAGAGAGAGAAGAAGAGGAAGAAGGACAAGCACAGACAGACAGAAGGAGAGAACTTGCGAACACTTGCACCCTATTGCGGAGCTCGCCTTCAGGTGGGCACATGCAGAAAATTGAACAGCTTAATGATTAACAACGATTTTTAGAACCTGAACAAGGACTGCCTGCTTACCTTTTTTTTTCCATCTTTTTGAAATATCTAGCAGGTCCCCCTTTCTTTTCAGTTGCTGTATCTCCTGCATGTGCCCACCTGATTCACACTGTGTGGCACAGTCCTTGGTGAAGTTAAATAAACTATCACCAGGAAGATATGTCTCCCTAATTTCCATGTAATCATCAGGGCTGACCGTTGCAAGCTCCGCAATAGGGGCTTGGTTGCAGATGGTATTTCTGTCGATCGGAATTTTTTCGTACGCCGCCGTCTTGCTTAAACCCTTTCTCACCAGCCTGACCACCTCCATATAGCGGGGGGCTAGCGGGAGCTGTCTGTAAAATATCTGTATTTTGTTTGTATATTTTACAGTATCACCGCGGAAGGGCCTCTGCTACATGGCGAAGAAAAAAATAGGTCTTTGGCATTTTAGGGATAAGAAACGAGCGGAGGTGTCCCATCCTGTGGCTGGTGAGGAGAAGAGGACGGGAGAATCTTATCCCAATTGTGGTCAAGCATGTGCGTCCAGGAGCCACCCTGATCAGTGATGAGTGGCGAGCATACAGAGGCGCATTAGCTGCCATTGGCTACACTCACTTCACTGTTAACCATTCAAGATGGTTTGTTGATCCAAACAGTGGGGCCCATACACAGCACCTTGAGAGGGGTTACTGCCACACTTATTGAATGTGTGTGTGTGTGTGTGTGTGTGTGTGTGTGTTACAATATGTGAAGGCCTATGACTTGCTTTCATAATAATAAAAAGTTATTGCTCTCTGTCTGGTGCTTTGATTGTATTTAAAAGTTCAGAAAATACACTACATCAAAATAGGCCTATGTAATGAGTTATGTGTTATAATGCTGTGACTTCACTTGGCGGGGGAGTTAATGATTGGGAAGGTTGTTAATGATTGATTAGTTGACTGTATAGAAATGGTTGATTACACACTTGTTTTCAGTATAGTAATCATGTGTTAAGTTAACACATGATTACTATACTGAAAACAAGTGTGTTAACCTATCATAATGTCATGGCTTTACTTAAGGTGGCCAAGAAAACGTGAATGAATATTGTAGTAATCATGAGCACACATGATCATGTAATGACTTTACTTGGGGTGGCAAAGACAACATGAATTCATAGTATACTACGATGTCAATGATATGTAATATATTAGGCTAAACATTAGGCTGGTCATTGGCTGATATAACCAGAAGGTATCAGATGCATGTGTGGGCACAATCACGTCACTGGGTAGTCTAAGTATGATTATCAGTTTTGAGAAGTGGTGACTTGGCGTTTGGCCTACCACAAGGGCCTATTAATATAATAGCCTAGCCTATATTTGGTTATGGTTTGAACTGAAATACGTTTATACATTATAAAGAAGTAAGGTCATTGAAATCGTGAAAAAAAAAACTGACTAAATGTGGAAGTCGTCGCTGCAGCGCCACAGAAACTCCTTCGGCTGGCTCCCTTCAGGGCGTTGGTGATGGCTGGCTAATGACCACACATCGGAACGAGAGACACCCTAAATAAGCCGCTAAAAGAATGCAGATAGTGGGAAACGAAACGTTACATTAAGACGGGAGCAGGTAATAGGAATGAAACGTGACTCCCTGTGTTTGCGGGAAGGGGGTGTAGGCTACTATGATGGCCTGGAGAGGTTGCTTCAAGTCCGCAGGTGACGAAGGAAGTGTCGAACCCCCAGCTACGAACGCCACAGCCGCTGTTCCTGACAATGCTCTGTAGCTTCTCTGAAGTTGCCCATTGCCATAAGGTCTGGTTGAGATGACTGGCTCCACACGGCGAGGATTGTTATGCACATTGGCAATGGGCTGATTATTTCGGCTGGTCATCATAGAAATCCACACTAGTAGCCTAAATGTAGGCTAGGCCAGGGTTTTCCAAACTGTGGTCCGTGCACCCCTGGGGTTGCGCAGCCTGCCATAAGGTGGTGCGCGAGCTGAATAGAGCAATGGTGAGAGTTTTTATACAGCATCAATGAACTTTAAGTAGTTTTTAATTGTACGGTGAATTGTATGCTGGAAGGGTCCATTTGAAGTGCAGTTTAACTCCAAGACTTGGAAAGAGGATTATTCAAAACTGTGCAGAATGTACAGTGAATCCATAGCCTACTTGCGTGGCCATCAGCACACCAAAATATTCGCTAAGGGGGTGCGCGAGCCACAATGAAATGTACAAGGGGGTGCGCGGGGAAGTTTGGGAACCGCTGGCCTAGGCTACCACCTTTATCCTGAGTGTCATTTAATGACTACAACATTATTCCATTATTGCTGGAGAGGCAACATTAACTAAGGTTGGATTCATGTATGACTGGGTTGATCTGACAGGATTTTCATCAGTCATGTTAATACATGATATGTTAACCTTGTAATTCACACCACGAATTTCCCTTTGATCTACCACATTTACTTAATGGTAAGTCCTCATCACTCATGTCATGACTCCTTATTAACTAATGATAGATTAAATATCACTATGTACATAAATCATGTGTTAATTCACCATAAATCATACATTACTTCCAACATTATTCCGTTATAATTCATGCACCATTATTGTAAAGTGTTACCGGAAATGCAAACATGATTCATAATCAATGCAAATGGCATAAAGTCACATTTGAAGTCTTTATCATCAGCCATTTTTCAACAATTCCCCTTCGTTCACACCTTCAACTCTCAACATTATAAATACAGAACTAAGATAGATTATAACAGAATGCATTATAACACGCATGCACATTGCACATTGATGGTCTCTCTCTTGCTCTCGCAGGCACAGTTAGCCACACTGAGACATGCGAACATTGTCACAAAAACATGCCCATGAACTTGTGCATGTGCGCACAAGCCCGCACAAGCCTGCACGCACGCACGCACGCACGCACGCACGCACACACACACACAAGGCTGAAAACAAAACTCTTTTGTTTGTGCCCTGTGGAGACATGGGCCAATTGTCCTTGTATTTTAGTGGTGTGTCTGACCACTAATTAGTCATTGGAAGCAATTATACCATCTCTGCTGTTTGGTAAAGAAGCTCAATTATGTCACAACGAAAGGGGGGGCATGGGAGAGACGAGAACAAGGTCAACATAGGCGGAAAATAATTGACTGTCAAAGAGGGGTGTAAATGTAGCGTTTTTGTTTTTCTACTCCCCAAACTAATCTTTCATTCTGTCTTTCATTCATTCTGTCGTTGTGTCCCCTTCTGCTTGTCCCTATGTGTTTCAGCAAGCAGGTGCTTCTGTTCTGTTCCATATACTCCCCTTGAGACTTATAGGAGACACACAGAGATATACAAGTGTGAACATACAGAAACCGAGACAGAGACACAGCCATGCATGCACTCACACAAGTGCACACACACAAGCAGACACAGACACAGACACAGACACAGACACAGACACAGACACAAACACTCTCTCACAAACACACGCACAAGCACACACATACTCACACACACCATCATACTGGAAAATCTGTTTCTCAGACACAGTACCCTTGTCAAAAGGGCAACTTTTAGTTTTGAAAAAGCAGAGACGACAAAATGAAATCATGGAAAGCCTTCTGCAACCCTTCCTTACTTTTTGTTACTTCTCTCCGTCTTTAAATGTTTTTTTCTGGTAAATATTTCAGTCTTTCCTTTTCATGTGGTCTCTCTCTCTCTCTCTCTCTCTCTCTCTCTCTCTCTCTCTCTCCTTTTTTTTTGAAAGGTCAAGGCATAAACATGACCCTCAACCAACTCAAAGGGTGTAAGAAAAAGGCTGTAATGTTTAAATTCATGTGCTTGTGCGTGTGCGTGTGTGTGTGTGTGTGTGTGTGTGTGTGTGTGTGTGTGTGTGTGTGTGTGTGTGTGTGTGTGTGTGTGTGTGTGTGTGTGTGTGTGCATGACAGGAACCATTTGGTAGAGGTCGGTGGATGTTTAAGGACACACATGAAGACATGTACACACACGTGTATGCACACAAGCACGCTTGCCGTACACACACATTTACGCAAGCACACACACACACACACACACACGCACGCACGCACACATGCATGCATGCACACTTTTTTGCCCTTTAAGCCTTTATTTCATATTTTTCGTCCAACTCCAGTCAAGAAGGCATGCTCTCTAAAGCCCAAAGCAGTAAAGGAGGTACTGTTGTACAAAAGCAGCATGGCCAAATTCAAATTTAAAGCCAACAATGCAAGGTCAAGGCTGCGGAGGCAGGTAAACACCACAAGTGTATATTTAGGCTACTGTTAATCATATACAAAGGCTACATTTTAAACCTATAGCCACATCGTATAGCAACATGTAAACTCCCTTCACTGGGTGTAAAAGTATTCTTCAGTCCTCACAGTTATGGAAACAGTGATTTTAATAAGGCCAGCGTGACATAACTTCATTACATTTAACAAAAAAAAAAACACACATTCTGGCAAAATTAGACTCTAAGCTCCCTTGAGGGAATAGTTCTCCCTTAAATGTCTTATTTTTAATCCTCTTTATCTTCAGTGCATGTTTAGACCTTGAGATGTAATATGTTTGGCTCATTTAGTCTTAGAGAAAACAACTCTATGTGGTGGATGATTATAAAAGCATTAGCAGTTATTGTTTTGGAAATTGTTTTGGGAACACATTTCAGAATATACACTTAATTCTTCAAAATATGGAAACATACCACATAGCCCCATGGTATGGAGGAAGGAAAAATATGCTTTTAGCAAGACATTTTCATTCATGGTGGTGCTGGTGGTGCAATGTACTGCAAATTTAAAACAACATTAACAATACTGGTGTAATGTTATGTACATATGGCTTTGTCACAAAACACAAAAGTAGCAAACGCTGTTCACAATATTATATATTTTTATTATATAACAGTATGAAATATGGTGTTGTCATTGTTTTTGTGTTCTCATCAATCACTTCGACTAATTGGTGTAGAATTAAAAAAAAATATATATTTTCCTTATCTATTGGTCTTGGATTGGTACATCTGAATTAGGCTAGGATCAAGCATTGTACACAATATGAAAACGCTTTAAAATAATTACGGAAGGGGTGAGCCTTGAAAGAAAGAGAGGGGAGAAAAAAACCCCATCCCAAATCATTTGACCTGTCATGTGGTGCAGTCAAATGGCAATTAATGATATTATCTGATTACATGCGTGAAATCAGTCGCAATTATGCAGCGCGAGGAGCACTGGGGTGGGGGAGATAAGAAGGGGTGGTGTGTGTGTTGGGTGTGGAGTATGTGTGAGTGTGTACATCTGAATGTGTATAGTGTGAGCATAATTATAAGTGTGCGCCTGAATGGGCATCAGTGTGTGTGTGCGTGTGCGCGCGCGCGCGCGTGTGTGTGTGTGTGTGTACGTGTGTGTGTGAATGAGTGGGTATGTGTGAATATGAGCATCAGAGCATGTGTGTGTGTAAAATTGAAGTGAGTTTGCCCTTATCTGACTGGTGAACCGCAAGGCTTATAGGAATTTCTATTAGGTGGCCAACTGAGATAACGCATATAGAAATAAGTGACCTTAGGCATATGAATGTCATTTCTAAAAGTGATGGCTTACTAGAGCATAACGCCTCTCTTCTAGCCCGGGATGGTTAGGCACACTAGAGTGAGCCTAAGAGCGAGAATGGAGGAGCGAGAAAGAGAGACAGAGATAGGGGTGGGAAGGAAGGATGGAAGAAAAAAGATGCGCCATCTGACCTCTTAATACTTAATTCAGTCTTGAATTGCTGTGATTTCATGTGCACATGTCTGCAAATCATTTGGGGCGACAACTGGTCCAATGATGCTGCTGCCGTTGCCTTGGCAGACCCCATAATCACATCAGTGAGTGTAACACATTCGGCATAACTCTCCTTCACATAAGTTCTTTCATCAAGAGCTGTTGCTTATAGCATGTCGCTTCTGAAGAAGAAACGAAACAGCGGCACCGCAGGTCAATGGCAAACCCAACGTGTGCCCCATTTGATGAGGCTTCATAAGATTCTCCCTCTTTTCTTCTTTACTTTTTCTCTTCTCCCTTTCTGCCGTCTTTTCCTCTCCCTCCATGCGTGGCCTTATTAGACTGCACTGTGTGCTGCGCTGCTGTGGGAAGGAAGGCGTGCGATGCGGTGGCCTCGTTTTAAGAATGTGCTCCTCCTCCTGATCCTCCCGTTCTCATTTCGTTTGCCCTCCCCGGCGTACGGCGTCCAATTAACACCAGATTCATTATCTGCGTCCCATCAGCCTGCCCCATGCCTCCCTCTCTTTTTCTTTCCCTCTTTCTCGATCTTTACCTCTCTTCTTTCATTCACAGTGTAAACGGGGTCTCACACACAAAACACACACACACACACACACACACACACACACACACACACACACACACACACACACACACACACACACACACACACACACACACACATACACACACACACACACACACACAAACCCCGACCTTAGATCTGGCACAGACACACACACACGCACACACTCTGTCACACCAACATGGCATCATGAAATTAAGTAAGATAACATGTCGATGTGAATCGTATAGGGACGGTTTTGGTCTGGGCACAATTTCGCAACAAATTCGACATTTCCCTTGCTTCTTTCGCTGTTCTTGGCAAAAGTAAAGCAACAGAAGCATTGCTTTACTGATGGGTCAGGGTCAAGCATGGTTTTGGCCAGGGCAGGCAGAGCATTTAAGGACAGAAATTCGCTGTGGCGACAGAAATTCGCAGACACGTAGGGAAAAACTGCTCAAAATTCAGCACATGACAAAAGTGCTTTCCGCAATGCTGAGGACCAATATTTAAGTTGCAGAGGCGTCACACCTCAATGCGCCTTTGCATGATGCCAATCTGGTCACAAACACACACACACACACACACACACACACATAAACACACACACACACACACACACACACACACACACACAGACACACACACACACACACACACACACACACACACACACACACACACACACACACACACACACAAACACACATAAACACACACACACACACACACACGCCCCCATTCAATCGTGGTACGAGCTCCTCCAGATGGGTGGGTTTAAATTTGTTTGTTTTTTAAGAAATAGGTGAATTCCCCATAAACGGGCATGACCTCTGGGTCACCTGTGTTTCCCCTCTAATACTGACCACTGTCACCGTGATTTATTCTCCACTAATGTCCTATAAATATTCACAATCGACTCTATTGCTCTGGTCGCCCCCTCAAATAGAAGCGGTTGAATCATGCCATCTTGACGGCAAAAAAAGAGCTGTGACCTTTGTCATTCCAACTGAACAAGCAAATTGAAATTCATGTAGCACATCTTCTGGTCAAAATCTTACTGTACACACCATTTTGCATTTGCAGAACTATTTATTAAAAAAAATATATATATATTTTAGGGGGCATTTTTCCTTCTTGCCTAGTGTAAAACACGGAAAAAACGTAACATGTCAATATGTGCGATAGTGACAAATGTGTTTATTTCATTGTTCAAAGATACACCAAGTAACAAATAAACACCAGTTTGTGTGTAAGTATAACATCATCACAATTTTGTAGTAAATGTAATCATTGACTTACTGCAGGGAAGGGAGCATGTGATGACAGAAGAGCAGACAGGCTCTGTGATGATCCATGAAGACAGATATTAATGAGCAGCTGATGATCCATGGCAGACAGGTATTAATGAGCAGCTGACGTGAAACAAAAGAGGAATGATGAGCAATGAGTCCTCCAATGGCACTCTGCAGAAGAGAGGGAAGGCACTCCTGGAGATAACTCCGGCATTGTGTGTGTGCGTGTGTGTGTGTGTGTGTGTGTGTGAGAGAGAGAGAGAGAGAGAGAGAGAGAGACAGACAGACAGACAGACAGAGAGAGAGAGGGTGTGAGTCTGTGCTGGCACTCAGGCTGGGGGTTAGTTTGGGGACAGGGATACAGATAGCTTTAAGAGGCCTGATGAAAGGAACAGGTTTGACAGCCGATAAGCCACATTAAGCGACAATGCATCACATTTGGGAAAGAATGGATATTGATAAGGACGTTAAATGGAGACAGCATGTCTGCACTTCAGGAGGTGATTTGTAAAAGTGTGTGTGTGTGTGTGTGTGCACGTGTGTTTGTGCAGTGCTACCTAAAAAAACTGCACAGCCTTGCCTTTGACCATTATAGGTGAAGAATAAATAAAAATGGTGGACGAGTTGTGCAGAGAAACGGGGTAGGGGCTAGGCTGAAAATCAGGCCGGGTATTTTCAGACAAGACCAGTCCACCAGGCTTGAGAGAGACAGTGAAGCCTGTCAACATTTGGAGTCCTCTAATATCAGAACAGCCTAAATGTTTTATTTATATCTGCTACAGACTGGTGCTTTGCAGCGGTATGAAAACTGATACTATTGTGGAAAAAGTCACTCCAAAATCATCATCATTCCACCGGGCAAATGCCCTGCATGCCCTATATGGCCAGTCCAAATAGTATAGTATAATATAGTCGGTGAGGTGGTGGAGCCCATTTAACCTCAATTGATTGACCCCATGATCTGTAAAACGTGCTGGTGACAGCTTGGAGTGTAATGGAAATGCACAAGTAAGTAAGTACTACCATGTCATAACTGGTTATTTATAATGGGAGGTTAAATTGGACTGGAGATTCTGCACATAGCATAATTACTAGTGCATTATGAAATACCAAACAAGAAAAACAAGTGTAGTGTAGGCTAGGTCTACAATTTTACTAGCAGACAAAAATGTTTCATTTAGGCCTACATAAATTCAGGAACAAATGAGTCCCTCTGCACAAAGAGAGATAATAACAAATTGGCTTCACATTGTCCGTTAATAAGCAGTTAATGCTTTCGTATGAGGAATTTGAAAGAGACAAAAAATGTTAACTCAATGCCTCAACGTAAAACATGTAATTCTAATTTAAATAATGATATTTTTGTTTAAAAATCTTTTGTGGTAGGGCTATCAAAGTTAATTTAAGGCCCTTTGGAGACAATATCACCCCTAGACGTCAGTTTATACCAGTCAGCACACAGAAGAAACATTAACAACCTTCTTAGATGTGATCTTTAGCGCTGTTTGTGAATTTGGGCCAACATAATTAATTAGCAATGACACAGGCCATGGCCTTTGACCAGTCCTATTTTTCTTCCTCCCTCTCTCTGTCTTTCACCCCCCATCTCCTTCTGCCCACACCTTCTTTATCTTTCTCCTTTAACCACTCTTTTCCTTGCTTTTCTTTCTTTCACACATGGCTTTCTTCACATGAGTTCCGCTGCACGATATTGAGGTTGTCAGATGAGCTTCTAAGGTGGAAGTGATCTTCTGTTGCTTGTGTGTGAGGCATTTTAAGGCTGGGGGCAAGCTGCCTGTGAGCCTTAAATATGCACACAATTTCGTGCGGCCAAGTGCACATATGAACGAGTGCTTCAGAACAAAACACACAATATTGGAGGTAGCATGATGGGGTCAGATGGCTCTCATTAACAGTTGCCATCATTGTTTGACTGTGTGTGTATTCAAGTGTGTGTGTGTGTGTGTGTGTGTGTGTGTGTGTGTGTGTGTGTGTGTGTGTGTGTGTGTGTGTGTGTGTGTGTGTGTGTATGTGTGTGTGTGCGTGCACGCGTGTGTGTGCGTGTGCGAGCCCGTCCATGCGCGTGTGTTTGTGTACACGTTTTTGTGTGTTTGTGGTTGCGTGCCTCTGTGCATGTGCCTTCATGTATAAATGAATGCATAATGTTAGGAGGACACAGTGGACTCATTATGCTGCCACCATGTTGCTTTTGCCACACTACTCCACACATGGGCATACAATTTCAAACTGGAAGATATACAAAACACAACTAATAATTAAAAGGACTCTCCATGTCTCTTTTCTCTTTTACATTTCCCTTCTCTCTCTCTCTCTCTCTCTCTCTCTCTCTCTCCCTCTCTCCATCTTCCCCGCACTCTTCTTCCTGAGAGGACAGATGAAGGCAGTCCCACACTATCCCACATTTCCAAATGAGCATTTGAATGCCGTTAATTAACCAAATTAGTCAGGCTTGTGCACGGTACTGAGCCGGGGTGCCATCATTGTAAGGACTGAAGACAAAACGGGACAGAGGGGAGGCCATCAACCGACCAATAAGCCTCCACTGTCCATCCTCCATCCTCCATCCTACGGCTAATGGTTATGTTTGGTCAAACTTAGATAATGTGACAAGCACCCAATCAGTGCAAACAGTCCAAAGGAGATTAGGGATGATTGGACAAGAAAAAGAACGAAGAGCAATTGGGAGGAGGTGATGAAAATTGATACCAATTAATTTGAAGTGCACAGAAGAGTGGCTGTGAGTGCATGTACTGTAAAAGACAGCAGGAGTCTGCCCATGGTTAGGTAGGAAAAGATGTGAACAGCACAAAGAACAAAATTAAGAGAGAGAGAGAGAGAGAGAGAGAGAGACAGAGACAGAGAGAGAGAGTTAGGGATAGGTGCAGAGAAGGAGAATGGAAAGTAGCCCAAGAGAAGGCAGTCAAGGACACAAAAGTTAGGAAGTAGAGAGAGAGAGACGGAGAAAAAAGAAACAGAGAGAGGATGCCACAAAGAATGTAAAGGAGGAGCACATGTGACATCAAAGTCAATGAAGAAAGTCATGAAAGATTGAAATAAGAAAAAAAGATGTAGATGAATAAAGAAAAGGATGAAAGAAAAAGTGTGTGATAAAGAAAAAGAAAGAGAATCTCGAAGAGCATAGTGTTACCCCATAATCAAGGTGAAGACAGTGTGTGGAGTGCAAGGACTGGGAGAGGTCATGAAATTTAATTTCCCGGCAGAGGCATACGGTATGGGCCTTTCACCCATTTTTAAAATGGCCGACAATGTCGGTGATGACCTGATTTAAATCACCGCCTCGTAATGTCAGGGGAAGCCATGGCCATGCACATGTACAAGGGGAAAACACTCACACACATACGGTCATGTCCCTGGGTTTTGACAATTATGGACAGAGATATGCTGATGATTACAGCTCAACAGTTTGACCATGGTTTATACAAGATTTGACTCTACTCACATCGCCACTCTAATGGCTCTGCTGTCAACTGACAAGAAAAGACGATGAAAATATTTTGTAGATGGCACCCTTTGAACATGCCCGTCTTAGGGTTAAAGTTTACCAACATCACTAAATGGCATTTCATTTTAACATTTACATTAAGTTTTCATGGCATGACTTCTTTTGACGAAGGACAATCCTAGGAACGTGTGTGTGTGCGTGTGTGTTTCTGTCTCTCTGTCTCTGCACAACTCTTAAAAAATGTACAACATTAACAACCATTAAACATGCAACAATATATCTACTCAAAAAACATTTGCACACAAATACACAGATTCATACATAACATTCCAACACCCCTACGCACACTTAACTTGCACTCTGTAGAGAAGTACATTTATTCCACCCTCTGACATAATCTGTGCCACGGCTGATATATGGTAATATAAAAGCCATTCATTTGCATACATTTACATAACACAGTTGCCACCTGTCCAGAGCTTTTAATAGTTTCTCTTTCAAACGGGAAAAAATGAATGGAAAAAGGCAACGAAAGGCAACAAGGGAAAGGAATGAAAAAACTGAGAGTGCTTCGAGAGCTCATTATTCCGAGTGTTTCACTGTGTGTACTTCCTGTCACAATATATATCACCATTGATCAGCAGAGAGAGAGAGAGAGAGAGAGAGAGAGAGAGAGAGAGAGAGAGAGAGAGAGAGAGAGAGATGGCTGGAGGGGCCAGAAAAGAACTTTCCCAGCCGTGTTCTTTCTCTTGCTTTACCTGAGAACACTCGTCTGTTTGATCGTTATAGCCTCGGGTTATCAGTAATTGCCTGGATTATTTCAGGTCAAGCGACACCGCGGGTGGGTGTAAGGGGCCTCCATTTAGGTCCGGTAGGCTGATGTTGTATGATGGAAATAATGACTTGGGGATCGCATGATGGTATTGGCCTGCCATGTGTGATGTAAGACTGACATTTCACTACAATATTGAGATCTCCCCAAGGGTTGGTTTGAGACAGACAGACTGACAGACCAAAAAGACAGATGCACATATTGAGATGTGCAAGTTATACAAAGTTCATGCATGTGTCATGCACTTATAGTAGGTGGCAGAAACCAGGAAGTACTTCCGACTACGCCACCCCCGGGCAGTATGATCCCCAAGGGGAAGTGAGTTGGTTGTTACAAACAGCACAATTAATCATAGTGACCACGTTTCACACCATACCTGCATAAGGCAATCAGGTTTGTCCAAACAAGACAGAGACTTGGTTCTATTTTTAATCGTATAAATGTTTTATTATTTTCAAATGTATTAAAACATACTTTTAATCCTTTTAGGTTAAAAGGGTTGCACAAGCACACTCATACACTCATATTCACTCACAAAGCTGTGGCAACATACAAGATAAAAATAAACAAACATAAACAACACTGCAGAGGATGTCCACAAACGCGGAGCACAGGTGAAAACCAGAGGAGCCACTGCACGAATGCAGGTCACCAAGCAAAGTCCTCTGAAAACAGTGCATGCACTGCAGTTTGTCCGGGGCCCAGCCTAAGCTGTCAGCGGCCTGTCAAGTGGAAGAAAAGCTGCTTAAGTGTAGTGTGTGTGTGTGTGTGTGTGTGTGTGTGTGTGTGTGTGTGTGTGTGTGTGTGTGTGTGTGTGTGTGTGTGTGTGTGTGTGTGTGTGTGTGTGTGTGTGTGTGTGAGAGAGAGAGAGAGAGAGAGAGAGATGTTTTTTATAAGCGTGTCCATGTGAAGTTGGGCCTGGCTGTGTGCTTTTGTGTATTGTGGTATTCTGGAGTTGTACATTTATGCATGCATACAGAAAAATGTACACACACAGTAATCCATGTACACACAATGTGCAACACATGCATACACAAAGAATGCACAAATGCACACATAAGACATGCACACACTCCACCAATGAGCCATGACACCCGACTGGATTTCTTTGTGCGTGCGTGTGTGTGTGTGTGTGTGTGTGTGTGTGTGTGTGTGTGTGTGTGTGTGTGTGTGTGTGTGTGTGTGTGTGTGTGTGTGTGTGTGTGTGTGTGTGTGTGTGTGTGTCCATGCCCACGTGCACGTTAACATGTGTGCATTTAGCGCCTTGAGGCTTGAGTACTGAGTGCCTTGTATTCCTGGAGCCGAATGTCTGTGTGGTTAAACTGAGTGAGTGTATTGTCTACTGGGAGCCAAAAGAAGCCATGTAGAGAAATCATTGCGCACAGATTTAGTCTGGGTGTGTGTTTAAGTGCATGTTCCTGTGTAAGAAAAAAAAATAGGCAGAGAGAGAGAAAGTGGAAGCTTGGTGCTCACTGGACTTGGAGAGGAACTCAGTCAAAGCCCATTTAACCACTGACAACTAAGTCAACCCACACATGGTGCAAAAAAGACCAGAGTCTCTCCATCCACCCCACCACCCCTACCCCTCTCTCTCTCTCTCTCTCTCTTCCCATCTCTGGCAGGGAAATTAAATTGTGCAGCTCCACTGAGCCAGCCCAGGGTTTCTCTGGCCATCAGTGTGAGTGTGCTATTAACACCTCAAATCCAACAGGCTGTGGCTCTGGTAATCTGCAATTCTCTCTCTCTCTCTCTCTCTCTCTCTCTCTCTCTCTCTCTCTCTCTCTCTCTCTCTCTCTCTCTCTCTCTCTCTCTCTCTCTCTCTCTCGCATACACTCTCTCGCATACACACACACACACGCACGTGCGCACGTACATACTCACAAGCATTCACTCACACGTACTATGCACACATATACGGCTGGACATCCCTGAAAGGCCCTGTAAGGCTGAGAGATCTCACAAGAAAAATCTTCATGTGTGACCATGCTGAGCAGTGTCCACGACCATGTCCCAATTATTGGCTCTTTCACCGCACATCAGAGTCCACCACACTGTGCTATGCAATGCATCAGATATAGGCTACTGTAAGCAACACATATACACATGATCAGCTTTTGATTGTCTGCTGTCTGTGTGTGTGTGTGTGTGTGTGTGTGTGTGTGTGTGTGTGTGTGTGTGTGTGTGTGTGTGTGTGTGTGTGTGTGTGTGTGTGTGTGTGTGTGTGTGTGTGTGTGTGTGTGTGTGTGTGTGTGTGTGTGTATGTGTGTGTGTGTGTGTGCATGCGTGCATGCGTCTCACAGAAGTGTATATCTCACGTACTTCAGCATTCAAGAGCCTGTCCCTGGCGTATGTCACTCATCAAGCAAGGCTGCCTCACTCTATTTGTCCTTCGTCTCCAGAGCCTCTCTTCCTCCTCCTCCTCTCCTCTGCTTCCTCTGGTGCGTCTAATCCCACCATCCACCTGTAGCAGAGGGAATTTCAGACAGGAGAAGAGTTTGTGTGTGTGTGTGTGTGTGTGTGTGTGTGTGTGTGTGTGTGTGTGTGTGTGTGTGTGTGTGTGTGTGTGTGTGTGTGTGTGTGTGTGTGTGTGTGTGTGTGTGTGTGTATGTATGTGTGTGTGTGTGTGTGTGTGTGTGTTTTCATGCGTCTAAGGCGAAGCCTCCCGGTGGTGTGTAATTAAAACACACAAGGCATGCAGTGTGTGTGTGTGTGTGTGTGTGTGTGTGTGTGTGTGTGTGTGTGTGTGTGTGTGTGTGTGTGTGTGTGTGTGTGTGTGTGTGTGTGTGTGTGTGTGTGTGTGTGTGTGTGTGTGACAGATAATGTTAAAGAAACATTACACAGAGAGGAAACAGTCAGAGAGTGATGAGTTTGAGGCCAAGAGAGGAGAGACAGATACTGCATAAAAGAATCTGAAAGACTCTATTTACAGTAAACAACACCTACAGTGAGTCCAGTATGTATTTGATCCCTTGCTGATTTTGTTGGTTTGCCTATTAACAAACACATGATCAGTCAGTTAATGTACTGATAATATGTATTCTAACATGGAGAGACAGAATATCAAAAATAAATTCCAGAAAATAACTTTGCAGAATGTATTTTAATTGATTTGTATTTAATTTAGGCAAATAAGTGTTTGACCCCTATAGCCAAAGAAGACAAAGTACTTTGTGGCAAAGCCCTAGTTGTCTAGCAAAGAGGTCAGATTATTTTAATTGATGACAATGTTTGTGCTTAAATTAGAAGGGATTTTTGTCCACTTTTCTTTGCAGATTATCTCTAAAACATTAATATTTTGTGGCTGTAGTTTGGCAAATGGGAGGTTCAGTTCCCTCCATAGAGTTACTACAGGGTTCATGTTTGGAGACAGCCTAGGCCACTTCACGACTTTAATATGCTTTTTCCTGAGCAACTCCTTCATTGTTTTGACTGTATGTTGCGTATTATTGTCAGGTGAAGGGAAGGACGTACTCGGGCACTCAGGATTGCACGTTACATGTCTCCCTCCCATCCATTCGTTGACGATATGAAGTTGTCCTGTGCCTTGGCCAGACAAACACCCTCAAACCATAATGATGCCACTTTCATGCATGATGGTGAGGAGGGTGTTCTTGGGATCATAGGCAGCAGTTGTCTTTCTCAAAAAAACATTGAATTGGGTAAATAACAAACAGCTTGATTTTGGTTTCATCTGACTACAGCATCTCCATATCACATCCTAAACCAGTCTGATGTTCGTAGGCAAACCCCAGGTGGGACTGCACAGGTTCCCTCTGAAGCAGGGTAACGTGTGCACTACAGGATTTTAATCCTATTTGGCATGAAGTGTTACCAGTAGTTTTCTCATGATTTTGGTCCCAGAAGCGTTGACATCATTGCCTAGTTCATCTTGCACAGGTCTAGCGTGCTTTCATTTTGTTCTCATGATTATTGAATCCCTACAAAAAGTCAAATATTGTATAGAACCCCAGACAGGCTGATGGATGTTAATTTTGCATTGCTTACATTTTGGAATAAATGCATGAACAGTTGGGTCCTTAATAAGCAGTCTCTTTCTTGTAGCTTTGTAGCCCATTTCCTCTTTGTTAAGGTCTAAAATATTGTCCCTGATATCCTTTGCCTGCTCTTTTTTCTTAACCATGTTGGTAAGGTTGGAGTCTTATTGATTCACTCATACTATGGACCGATTCTGCTGATTCAATGTGTCTTTTGTGTATCTTAGTATATAAAGGTGTCTTTAATTCAGATGACAAGTTGATAGGAAGTGCCTATCTGGTCTGTGGGACCGGAATGTTATCAATTGGCAGGGGATCAAATACTTATTTTGCTTAATGAAATAGAAATCAATTAAAATATATTCTTTAAAGTTTTTTTCTGGAATTTCCTTTTGATATTCTGTCTCTCCATGTTAGAATACATATTATCAGTACATTAACTGACTGATCATGTCATTGTTAATAGGCAAACCAACAAAATCAGCAAGGGATCAAATACATATTGGACTCACTGTACTCACACCTCAGATGAGATGTAGCACAGGTGCACATGGGACTTTGCTGTCTCCTGTTGTGACACTTCTGCTGTCTCTGCTGACACGTCACGACACCTCAGTCAACACTTTCAAACAGACTCTTCACTTTATACGTTGAGACTGTTTGTTTGACAACTCTTTATTTTGCAGTTTGTGTGTGTGTGTGTGTGTGTGTGTGTGTGTGTGTGTGTGTGTGTGTGTGTGTGTGTGTGTGTGTGTGTGTGTGTGTGTGTGTGTGTGTGTGTGTGTGTGTGTGTGTGTGTGTGTGTGTGTGTGCCGCTAGAGAAATTGACACTATTGACATACTGGCTATATTTGATGACTCCCTTCCTAAATCAACTGTTCTCTAAGATATGATTTTGGTAGTAAAGGTATCTTCTAAACTGTATTTCGAACGGCACTAACTGGAACACTTCCCTGTAACATCGGTACATATTTGACATTTCACTGTGACTATAGTTGGATATATAGTTGGTTAGTAGGCAGGAATCACCATCCAATGTTGCCCTCAAATTCATGTGCACAATTTATTTGGAATGGCCCTCGATGACTCCATGTCCAGTAAGCCAGCTTAAAGAAAGTGGAATTTGTTGTTTTGAAGGCAGCCACTGTTTCACTTCATGGTTGTTACAGAGCAGTGTTCAAGTCTTTAGCAGGTGCCATCTTGTGCAGAGTTGTTTAATTAGCTATAGCCACTCCAGCTTCTGCTACAGTTTCACTGCTCTCCCTTTTGCTCTCAAAAAACAACAATATACCGTGAAGTTTTGAGGGAAAAAATATCCTTTATGGCAGCCAAGAAAAGTATACAGCCTCCTGTTTATCCTCTTACTCCCAGTGGATGTGTTATAATATCCTAGTTTAACCAGTCCAACTGTCTTGTACTCCAGCCAAATTCTAAATCTGTTCTAGATCACCAATTCATCGTCCAAGTATTTATGTGCAATGATGTGTAGGGGATAAGTGGCACCCATGCTAACGCTGGCTTTTACCTTTTTATTTTTTTTTATTTTTTTTTAAAGAACCCCAATGCAACACAATATTTTATGAGTTTTTCCAAGCTGAGATATTTCTGAGCGCTTTTGAGGCCAGAATATGTAGCCTACTGTAGGCTACCACTAATGGGCTTCTGGGAATGACTTTGTTGTTGATCTAGTTGTTGTTGTCATTTAGACTGTGGGTTGTTATTGTTTTGATGTGTAAAATAACCTTGTTCGCATATGCAGATGCAGATGCTTTGTGGTGTGACAGGACCCAGGCGTTTTGCCTTAGCTGCTCACGTCAGATGTCCGTATTGTTGGTCAAGACTAACACACAGATAACAGGTCAAACAAAAGGTACATACACTCTCCGGAAGACTAGACACACACACACACACACACACACACACACACACACACACACACACACACACACACACACACACACACACACACACACACACACACACACACACACACACACACACACACACACACACACACACACACACACTCACACACACTCATGCCCACACCCAGATATCAGGATGATAGAAACACAACAGTACTTAACTCAAATAGCCTCTCATTACAACTGAGGTAAACAGAAGAGCATCTCTGAGTGCAAAGCACATCAAACATTTAGGCAGATTGGCTACAGAAGCAGAAAACCACACTAGGTCCTCCCCCGTCAACTAAGAACAAAAAAACTGAGACTACAATTTGCACAGAATCACCAAAATTCCCAAGTGTCCCAATTTCCACTGTGACAGTGGTGTCAACAACTTCAAAATATGGATCCATCCTGCCTTGTATCAACAGTTTGGCCTGGTTTGTAATGGAATGGAGGGTATTTTCTTTTGCCCCTTTTTCTATTTGATCCCTTTAGTTGACTACCAATTGAGCATTGTTCCAATGCCCCAGCCTACCTGAGAATTGATGTTGACAGTCAATTCTTGGCAGTTCTGATGGCAAAAAGGGGTCCAACCCAGCAATAGCAAGGAACACCTGCAGTAAAGAAGTGGCCAGTGAGGTTATGTCCGTGTGTAGAGGTGCTCTGGTACAAGCGCCGCAGCTGTGCAGTCATCATGACAAAAACATGCTGGCTTGCTGGCTAGCGGTACTTTTTAAAAGTGTGGAGTTTACATGGCCAGCTGAGCAAGCTCTCTGCCTGTTCCACGCTGTTATGCCGGTTCTGTTGCTGTGGCTTCTCTGCGAGTGATTTCTAGTGAGCCAGCGTTGGAATCTACTTCCCTTTGAGGGAATGTTGACTTGCCTTGCTTCAATGTTAAAATGTGAGTTAGTTGCCAGTTGCCAGTTGCTAATGTTAGCTTTCTGCAGGAAGGCGCCACACTCTCCTGGATACGAGGCTACGTGTGTGCGGTTTTTGCGCCAAAGGTGTTTCTACCAGCAAAATAAAACAGCAGGACAGAAGTGACAGCGTCGGAAAGAAAACAATGCTGATCCGATTGCTGATAGAGATAACAGAGCTAAGGACATATGATGTATCTAGAGTTTTTGAATGGCTAATCTTGGTGTCGCCTCAAACTAGCTCTCTTCTCGGCCTTCGTATGGCTGTTCATGCTACCAGCTACAGATAGTCAAATGAATCAAAGTTTGGTCTCAAACAAAATTGTATACGGAAAATACTAATAAACTTTCCTTCAGTAGGCAAGACAATCACAATCATATGATAAGCCCTGCACCAAATCATGGGGTATACTTATAAGTACAGTTGACTTTTACTTTTACTGCTAGTAAAACATTCAGCTGTCTAGCCTACTGAGAAATGGTAGGCTACATTGATTCACAGGTATATCACTTGGAGGTTTTACAGTGTGATACGGATCTGATGTAGTGACACACTTCTTTATTTATTTAGGAAGGTGCCAAGTAACTCCGGAGGATATTCTCGCCATGACGAATCGAGATGGTATCAACATTCTTCGAAGTTGAATCGGAGATTATAGCCAAAACTCGCAGGAACACACAGCTTTCAATTGAGTAAGTCGCCGAGGAATTTGTAAATTCTGTTTGATTATATGCCAGACAGCTTTGTCGATATTGGGGCCAGTCAGTGACGTTAGTAGTAACTTCACAGCTAGTACCACGATTGTATAGATTATTATTTGTTCTGTTGTGTTTCATCTCAGTGGATTATCCAAGAAGCATTTTCATTGCAGTATACTAATCAATTATTTATGAACATAAGCTGTGGTTGTACCACATGCCCCCCCCCCCCCCCCCCCAAAAAAAAACCCACCCGTCATTGACTGAAGTGTCCCTACCTCTTACTTGCTGTAATGTGATCATCTGTCTCGTAGGAAATGCTGTACACAGCGCCCTGGGAGCTGAACGTCTGCAGCCAGGTTACAGTACAGAAGGGTCATCCAAGGTGCATTATGACCCTCATCCATCTCCCACCATACCATATGCTGGATATGCAGTCAGAGCTTCGCTACATTGACTTATCATCTTGTATATGTTATATTGAGTAATTACAATGAAGTTATAAATCTAGTTGGTAATACTACACATAATTTGACATTACACATCTTAGGTGCATTGTGGGGACCCCTTATTGGACCAAATGTAGCTGGTTCGAATCCCTCCTGACCTCTCCCTACATCTCCATCCATGGCTGAAGTGCCCTTGAGCAAGGCACCTAACCCCACATTGCTCCAGGGACTGTAACCAATACCAGTTTTGGTAAATGAAAGCGTCAGCTAAGTGCAATGCATTTAAAAAAAAATGCAATGAAATGAAAATGTAATATTCCATGTCTTTTGATAACATTTGTAAATTAATTTCATGCATCATTCCATTGTCACAATCATAGGGACACTTTCTCAACTTCCAACTGCACAATATCTTGGACTCACAGAAAGAGATTATCTACATAATTCAAAAGACACTGCACACTGCTTACCATTCTTTTTCTTACTTTATTTTGACACACAGGGCAAAATGCGTTGTTAGCTCAGAAAAATAAATAAAGAAAAAGAACAGTAAGCAGTGTGAAATGTCTTTTGAATTTTGTTCATTGTTCACCTTCTCCTGCCTCACATCAGCACCTGCATTGCTGAGGGCTTGTGCACAAGGACTCTCTTGAACTTAGGTCATCAATATAATTTGATGGCCATTGAAAATAAATTTTACACATTTATCCATTTGTCATTACTGCCTCAAGTGTCATTACTTTAACTTCTTTACATAAAGGAAAAGAGAGAAGATTTTACTGGGACTTTAATGTCAGCAGGTGTGACCAATAACAATGTGTACATCATAATTGTAATCATTCAGTCATGAACAATGTAGGCAGAAGTGAAGAATCTTGTAATAATGTAAGAAATGTCTTATTGGGTAACCAAGATGTCACTATCAAACATCAGAAAGTATGTTAGATAAATAGGGTTTAGGACCTTCCGAAATGATTGCTCCGTCATGACACTAAAACATACATGTCTGTTCTTGGGACTGGAGTGGAGAGTTTTTGTGGTGGAGTGTTTGTTACACTCAGTTTATTCTATAGAAGGGTTGTCTCCTTTCCAGCACTCAGTCCATTAGGTCCTTTCAGAAGGTCTGGCGTCTATCTGGAAAATAGAAATGACAATTGTAGTGTATTGTGTATGGCCATTGAACAGGAATGGTAAAGGTCAATCACATGAGTGCACAGTAGGTGATGGCAGTAATGTAACAGAATGTGAAACTCATAAAGAAGATTGTCTGCTCTCCAGATACACCGTGATAAGTCAAAAGGTGTTAGTTGAAGGCCACTGGACTTTTTTTTTTAATATAATATTGGACAGGAAAGTAATGGGCATTTTGCCAGAGTAATACTGGATGGAAAAACCCTTTGAAAAATATCGACATGAAAGTAAGAAAAAGGTTATTATAATGAGTATGAATGGTGTACTGTATGGGAAATACTACAAAAGTGGCTCATAACTGTTTTTCCCCTGAGCCACACATATCCCATGTGTTGCAACAACATTTCAGTTTTTACACATAAAATGTGTTCATGTGATAACTCGCCTATGGAATACACCCTGGTGTGTTGTTTAGACTTCTAAAACAGATGCAGTGGAGTGGTAGGCCTGATGTGTTTACCTTTGTGGTAGACCATGCCGGTGCCAAGCCGAAGTATTATCCAGACGACCGTCTTCATCGTGGTAGTGTTCGTCTGCGAAGGGCTAGTGAGAAACCGGGTCAGGAAATGACTGCACAGTAGATACTGATGGCTGGCCAACGGTGGGCTGCTATTCACAGGGGTCGATTGAGGACGTCATGGAAAGTCCAGCTCTTGAGTCTTGACCTTCTCCTGTCTTTCTAAATAATAAATAAAGAAGTGTGTCAATACACCAGTATCACTGTAAAACCTCCAACTAGTATGACCTGAAGATCAAGCAATGTAGGCCTACCAGTTATTGGCTAGACGGTCGAATTACGTGCCGTCATATGTAGTCAGTTTTACTAGCAGTAAAAGTGAAAGCCACAGTCGACCTACTCCATGATTTGGTGCAGGGCTTTGACCAAACGTAGCTTTGATTCATTTGACTATCTGTAGCTGGTAGCATGAACAGCCATACGAAGGCGAGAAGAGAGCTAGTTTGAGGCGACACCAAGATTAGCCATTCAAAAACTCTAGATACATAACATGTCCTTACCTCTGTTGTCTCTATCAGCAATCGGATCAGCATTGTTTTCTTTCTGATGCTGTGTCACTTCTGTCCTGCTATTTTGTTTTGCTGGTAGAAAGACATTTGGCGCAAAAAACACACACACATAGCCTCGTATCCAGGAGAGTGTGGCGCCTTCCTTTTCCATCTCAATGCAAAATGCCACGGTTTCATAAAGCTTGTCATTTTGTTTCAGCATCCAGTATATGCGCACATTCAACCCATAGCAAAGTTCTAGCCGAGAGCTTCAACGTTTGCTTCTTGTTACAATATCATGTTGCCGACTGCCGTAGCAGAGCTGGCTGGTTGTCAGAATGAGCTTCGCAGAAAGATGACGTGGCACACCTCAGTCAATACAGATTTTTAATTCGTTCACTGAACCTGGGAGATTTAAAGATTGGAATGATGCGACAACGTAATTGTATCATCCCAATGACCCTAAACAAAATAAGAAAATACTGTTTATGCGTGTAAGACGGATTTAAAGTCTGTGCCCCTTTGACTCCCGTTGTACGGTGGTTTGTGGATATCGCCCAAACCCAAAATCTCACGGAAGGCTTCAAATCAAACAAAAGTGACACAGGTGGGTAGCTCAGTGTATGATACACCATAATTAAGGTCCCAAATGCAAAATACCGACCTATTCCTTTAATCATAGCAATATTTTGTATATATGTACGTCACCCTTTCTCATATTTTTGCCATAGAGGAATGACTCAATTTTTGTTAACATGTTTAGGTTAAGGAATTTGGCTAATTTGTCGACAAAGTTCAGGCATTAAATATGCACTTGGCCTACATGTTGTGTTTACCTGCCAACATCAACTTGACACTTACGGTAACCTGGCTGGAGGTGAGGGGTCAGCCATGTTGTTTTCCATCAATGTCAGCACCTACTTCATAACTTTTAAGGGTACAGGCCATTTAGACAACATGGTAACAGTCCCTGGCGACATGAAAAATAGAAGTAAATTAACTGCTGACCTTTTCACACGTTTACAAGTGTGAAAAGAAAGCAAGCACTTTAAAAAAAATATAACCAACAAGTCCTACTTAAGGTGAGAGAAGTGGGGGATAGAGAGAGAGAGAGAGAGAGAGAGAGAGAGAGAGAGAGAGAGAGAGAGAGAACTTACTGACCTTGAATGCAAATCCAGTTCAGCGGGGCAACAGAAGCGTCTCTGGCATCTGTGCAGAGAAGCAGTTGCGGGTTCAAGTGGGTTAAGGCTAAGGCAAGGCAGGGCCATGTTTTGGTCAAACAGGGAGGAAATGTTGCCAGAAAAGTGATGGTAGAAATTGGTGTTTTTAAGTGTGTGACTGTGTGTGCATTTGTGCGCATCTGTGTGTGTGCGCGTAGGTGTCCGTGTGTATGTGTGAGTGTGTACATCTCCCAGCTCAGCCCAAAGCTTTTGAGTGAGCGGGAGGTGGGCAGAGTGAAGGAAGCTTTGGCATGAATGTAAAATTGCACTTGGAGCATATGTGTTTGTATATTCTTTGGAAGTAATGATTTTTTTTCAATTTAGTGTGTGTGTGTGTGTGTGTGTGCGTGTGTGTCTGTGTGTGCGTGTGCGTGTGTTTGTCTGTGTGTGTGATGAGAGACAGTGAGATGGAGAGAGTGCAAATGTTTGGATGAGAAGTCTGCCAGCTCATTTAACTAGTGTGGAGAATGGCAGCTCCGTGATCCAGGATGCTTTTGAGTAACTTCCTCGGGCTTTCTTGGCTCCCTGGATGGGCCCCCAGCGCAGGGCTTTTGTTGAAGCATTAGCAGCTCATCAAAGCACTGCCTCATCGTCTCGTTAGCTCCAGGAGTCCCGCTTCACTAGCCTCCCTCACACCCCCAACTCACCCCCAGGAAAAAACTATCTCCCTCCCACAAACTCCCTCACTTGTCTCTGCACAGATGCCGTCCTGTGATCTAAAGAAATGCTGTACACACACACACACACACACACACACACACACACACACACACACACACACACACACACACACACACACACACACACACACACACACACACACACACACACACACACACACACACACACACACACACACACTGTATGCATACAACACAACAAAACACATCTCTCTCTCACACACAGTCATGTTCCTTTCAAATGACCTTAAACAGACTCTCCAAATCCCACAAATCTCTCTATATTGGACCTACTTAGCCTGTGAATTGTCTCCTAGATATCATAAAGTAGTACACACACACACACACAGAGAGAGAGAGAGAGAGAGAGAGAGAGAGAGAGAGAGAGAGAGAGAGAGAGAGAGAGAGAGAGAGAGAGAGAGAGAGAGAGAGAATAGCCCCAGAGCTAGTCAAACCCATCATCGTTTTTATCTGCTCCACATCACTCCTGCCCCTGAGTTCAAATTCATTTCACTGCGATTTGGCTGATAAGCCACCATTGTGCTCCGGCAGCAACCTCCGTTTCCCCCCTCCTTCGTCTTCAGGAGTAAGGTTAGTGACAGATGCAATCACATAACACATACCAAATGGGAGGGTGAGTTTAGATAGAAACAGATGAAAGGATGACAAAAGGAAAAATGAAACCGAGAGGGAAAATAGAGGGAAGGAGAAAGTGAAGAAGTAAAGACAGAGACAGGGAGTTGGAATGTTTCCGGCTCACCAGTTACAGACACACGCATGCTTGAATGCACGCATGCATGCACAGAGAGAGGGAGAGAGAGAGAGAGAGAGAGAGAGAGAGAGAGAGAGAGAGAGAGAGATAGAGAGAAAGAGAAAGAGATTCACACACAGACACACACACAAACATTTCTGTCTCCACAGAATGATTGTCTGACTTGCAGAGTATTGGCCTATATCCAACTTGTTAAGTAATGTATATAAGCGTGAAATACAATGTGTCAATTTGTTAAGTTTCTGCCAAACTGTGACAAACATCATTGGGGTAGACCAGTCATTGTTACGGTAGGCGATGGCTGAGTGGGTTTTAGATGTTAAGTCTTTTGTGAGCCAGTTCTCTGGCCTGGATCCTTCCACTGTTTACTTGTCAGGGGAATATTCAGCTAATTGAGCTTCATTATAGTTATTTTATTTTAATCTAAAATGGTGTCAAGGGCCCTTTTAAATCAGGAAATGATGAATAAATCTGAATAATGCTGTTGCACTGAATGCACGCTTATAGTACAGACATCATTGAAGCTCTTTCTTTCTTTCTTTCTTTCTTTCTTTCTTTCTTTCTTTCTTTCTTTCTTTCTTTCTTTCTTTCTTTCTTTCTTTCTTTCTTTCTTTCTTTCTTTCTCTCTTTCTTTTTATCTATATTTCTCTCTGTATTTCTTTCTTTCTTCTAAAAAAGTTAATGGTCTCATTATGTTGAACTGATTGGTGTTTGTCCCCATGTGTAAATGCTTAATTATTGTTGGTATTTTTGTGCGTGTGATTGTGCCGCTTCACTTCTCTGGCCAATGGTGCGGTTCCACTTACATCGCTACTATAAAATCAGGACCAGATATTAGGGCTTGTGTTTGAAAACATACTGTATGTGCATACCTCTGGGAATCACTGTATCATACAACTATTTTTTTAATTGAAATGATTGTGTGTGTGTATGTGTTTGCTTTTGTATTTATTCTTGCTTATGACTACATGCTTTTGTGTGTGTGTGTGTGTGTGTGTGTGTGTGTGTGTGTGTGTGTGTGTGTGTGTGTGTGTGTGTGTGTGTGTGTGTGTGTGTGTGTGTGTGTGTGTGTGTGTGTACGTGTGTGTACGTGTGTGTACGTGTGTGTGTGCACGCACGCGCACCCTTGCATCCCATATGACTAAAAGCAATCATTTTATTTGAATTGAATAGATTATGTCTATACAATATATGTGTGCTTTTGTGCCTATTCTTGCAAGTACACATGTGCATGCATGTGTTTGTGTATGTGTGCCCTTGCATTCCAGATGACTGAAATCCATACCTTTAGGCTAGAGGAACAAAATGTTATCTTACCATTACCATTCCTATGCCATGGTGCAGATATGTGTGCCATACAGTATGGATGTCTACAGCAGCTTGTTAAACACAGGAGCAGCCCACCTTAGTTTAACAACAAAACATGCAAACACATTCTTATCTCTTCTCTGTTACATTATCATCTTCATCGTCTCTGTTACACCATTTTTCCCACGTTTTTTTAACGTTCCCTGACTTACGATTTAAGGTGATTTTAAGGGGACACTAATATCCCTCCTCTTAGACAGGGATGTCAAGTTTAATGGGGAGACCAAGATGGAAAGGCAGAAAGCGAGAAACAGAGAGAAAGGGATAGGGACCGGGAGAGCGACATGGATGTTGGAGGGTCGAAGGTTAGAAGGGGAAATAAGGGGATGTTGGACAGCTAACAGAACACGGTAAGGTGAAAGAACTGAGAGAGAGAGAGAGAGAGAGAGAGAGAGAGAGAGAGAGAGAGAGAGAGAGAGAGAGAGAGAGAGAGCAAGGAAAAACAAGTGTTGAAGACAGAGTGAACGAGAACAAGAGAGAGAGAGAAGAGAGAAGTAATGGAGAGGGGGACAGGGACCTCCCTCTAGTGTAGGGCTGGATGTCGGTGTCAGGAGCGTTCATGGTAGTGCAGTGTCGGTACGTACGTGTGGGCTGTCATGGTAATTGTAGACATGGTACCTCCAGTGAAGTGTGAAATCACATGGTGCCCAAGCACAACGGAAACAGGCCAACCTCCACACCACCTTAGCAGAGAGAGAGAGAGAGAGAGAGAGAGAGAGAGAGAGAGAGAGAGAGAGAGAGAGAGAGAGAGAGAGAGAGAGAGAGAGAATGGTCTTGAATATTAAGGAGAGAGCGGCTCAGATAGAAAAATCTCATATACACTCGCCTCCAAAAGAGTTGTCGCCTATCCATCTCTTTGGAATAACAGCTAATAACCTGACTTTCAATTAATCACTTGGCTTCAGAAGTCACTCATATGAAAGCTACAACCCTTCCGAATGAAAATGTATGTACAAAAATAAATTTCATGCACCAACGAAAGATTGACCCTTTATTGAACACAGATAGGGCAGATTTTCACAAGACAAAAGTTTTGTCGCCTATCGAACATAATGTGAAAATGAGCAGATAAGTCACTTAAAAACACTTCAAATACGCAGATCGGGTGTCATACTTAATCACTGAATCACTCTCACCTCTCCAGAAAATCAACTTTGGCCTTAGGTGTATGTTTAGGGTCATTGTAATCATGGAAAGCAACACAATGAAAATCAATGGAGTTCAATGAGAGATGGTGACATATTCGCTATTCGTAGAGCAATACATGTTTAACTTCATGATGTAATCAATGATAAAAGCCCTCAAATACCTGCAGCATGCATGCAGCTCCTCATAAGAGCTGTATCTGTACCATGTTTCACGTTATGCACCATTTCTCTTTTTTCATATTCTTCATCTCCAACACCATATAGTTTTGATGCCATCAGTTCTAAAATGGTTGATCTTGGGATCTTGACTTCAGAGTATGAGTCCCATTAGTCTTCATTTTTGTCAGAATTAGGCCTGACATACTCTTGGCTGACTTTTTTGAGACAGGACAGCGGGAGAGACTTCTTTGGTGTAGGTGAAGAATTTGGAAAAAATAAATCGTGCCTAAAGTCAAACATGGGAGGGATACAGCTCTTATGTGGAGCTGCATGCATGCTGCTGGTGTGTGAGGGCTTTTATCATTGATTACATCATTAAGTTAAAAATGTATTGCTCTACGAATAGCAAATATGTCACCATCTCTCATTGAACTCCATTGATTTTCATTGTGTTGCTTTCCATGATTACAATGACCCTAAACATACACCTAAGGCCAAAGTTGATTTTCTGGAGAGGTGTGAGTGAATCAGTGATTAAGTATGACACCCGATCTGCGTATTTGAAGTGTTTTGAAGTGACTTATTTGCTCATTTTCACATTATGTTCGATAGGCGACAAAACTTTTGTCTTGTCAAAATCTGCCCTGTCTGTGTTCATTAAAGGGTCAATCTTTCTTTGGTGCATGACATTTATTTTTGTACATTCATTTTCATTCGAGAGGGTTGTAGCTTTCATATGAGTGACTTCTGAAGCCAAGTGATTAATTGAAATTCAGGTTATTAGCTGTTATTCCAAACAGATGGGTAGTCGACAACTCTTTTGGAGGCGAGTGTACAGGTAAAATATAGAATTGATATCTATCTATCTATCTATCTATCTATCTATCTATCTATCTATCTATCTATCTATCTATCTATCTATCTATCTATCTATCTATCTATCTATCTATCTATCTATCTATCTATCTATCTATCTATCTATCTATCGATTTATCTAGTGTGAGTCGAGATGGAAACAGGAGGTGGAGGAGAGAGATGGGGGAGGATCGGGAAATGACCTCGGGCCGTAAACGAGTCCCGGCATAACATTCAATGCTCTAACAGTCAATGCTCTAACCGTTTTAGTCAAGGCCAGGATATCAAGGCCTGTATTTCTGGCATAATCTGTAGTCGATATTTTAATAATTTTCTGTACTGTATACGTACATTCTCTGTACTGTATGTTTCAGACAGCTGGAGATTTTGAGCCACTTCTCCCCCACTTCTCTCTCATTCCCTCTCCCTGCCCTTCTCTTTTTCTACTGATGCCTTTAAGAGTATAATTAAGAGTAGGCCTACGAATTAAGAGTATAAATAGATACTTCTTACGGAGCGCACAGACTTACATTTGTGCATACACACACACTGCACTATGCACACTAAAATCCACTCCTGACATTCACACACTCACACACGCACGCACGCATGCACGCACGCACGCACGCACGCACGCACAGATGACATTCACACACTCACACACGCACGCACGGACACACACACACACACACAAACAAACCCATATGCAAATATTCACACACACAGTACATTGACAACATTCGTAAAGGTCACCCAGGCTGGAGCTTCCACAGTGGCCCTGTGGCATCAACTAAGATATGTGGTAGGATTCTCTCTCTCTCTCTCTCTCTCTGTGTGTGTGTGTGTGTGTGTGTGTGTGTGCGCGTGCATGCGTGTGTGTGTTTGAGAGTGTGTGTGAGCAGGTGAGAGAGAGAAAGAGAAAGGGACAGTCTGTGTGTGTTTGTGCATGTGTCTATGTCTGTGTCCTCTGAACTCCATCTGGCAAAATGGTGTCTCTTACAGTACAGTGCAGGCCCAGCGGATGAAGTGAGCGAACACACTGTCAGGTTGGAGCCGTGCCAGAGTCCTGGATGCTGGCCAGGACGGATGAGGATACAACGAGAAGTGGAACAGAGGTGGGCGGTGTGTGTCTGTGTGTGTGTGTGTGTGTGCACCTGCGTGTGTGCGCGCGCGCGCGTGTGTGTGTGTGTGATTTGCTTATTTGTGTGCGAGTCTCTGTGTTTGCTTTTTTGTGTGCATGTGCGCGTGCATGTGCTTAGGGCACAAGCTATATGCGGCATGAATGTCCCCACTT
This sequence comes from Engraulis encrasicolus, assembly GCF_034702125.1. Taxonomy (NCBI): domain Eukaryota; kingdom Metazoa; phylum Chordata; class Actinopteri; order Clupeiformes; family Engraulidae; genus Engraulis; species Engraulis encrasicolus. Next base: position 7,862,739 of record NC_085879.1, read on the forward strand.
AAAGAAATCAAAATGGGTCATGTGTAGGTAATTACCCACTTTAATTTCAACCTAATCCGCTGTTACATTTTTCTTGGAATTTGTGATGACAAAAAGTCATGAGGTAGGACTGTCATTAATTGTGTGCATAAGAGTGAAAGGGGTGTGTTTGTGCAGTTGTTGTTGTGATGGTTCAGAGTGGGACGTTTGTGTTTCTGTGCTTTTGTGCCGAGCTCCTGGGGAGAGAAGAGATGTGGGTAGCATTGTGTGTGTCTGCTCTTTTTAAACCCAGGTCATCAAAAAGCATTCTGACTTCCCACCACTGACACTACTGACACTATGTAGCAGCCCAGGGCTTTAGGAGGATTGAATTTACACAGTCGGGTCTAGAGTTATGTTTACTCCATCAGGGTCATAAGTTCATAACAATAATAAATAGAGCAATATGCCTGTACAGTGTCAGTGTCATATCAAGTTAAAGCAGAACTACACTGCACAACTAAGATCTTCCAATGCCTCTTTTCCACTGCAGGTTTTCTGGTAGGCCGACAGCTCGACAAAGGCCGACACTTTTGGCTTTTCCAATAGGCACGACACAGCTCAATCGTAAAGCAAAAAGTGGAGGCCAAGACACGCTGTGTTAAGCTGTAGGCCTACCAGGAAACCGGCAGTGGAAAAGAGTCACAGCTGTCTCTCCTCTTATTGAAGTACAGTTTATGATTTCCTAGATGTGTCCTTTTGTTGTACCCTTTTAATTCTTCACGCTTGATTTATTTTGTTTTATTGAAAACATAGTGAGCTGGCTTGTATGGAATGCATATGAATGCATCGTGTGTTGCTATGTCTTGCCATTCAAATGTAGTAGCACCTTCTGCTTCTCCAACCTGCAACACTGAAAATAAGCACAAGATTACTTGAAGGAATATTCACAGGAGCAACTGATATTACAAACGTAGCATGTGCACATGTACTGTGTCTATTTATTACTTTCCCTGTCTGCAAGAGTCATAGCCTACATTTGGGCCAACGTGTGTCCCTATGACTGTGTCTACTGACCTGTGAGGTATGCTCAGAGGCGCATCTTGTCACCAGGCTAGGCAAGCAGCCGCTTGGAGCCCCCAACCAAGTGCATGGTGAAAAATAGCTCAACTTTAAACTATAAAGGGCCGATTTGTTTCGAATGTTCATTCTTTTGGGTTTTTGCTTGGGGCCCCCACTGACACTAGAATCGCCTCTGGGTATGCTACTGACTTGTGAATGAGCTGGTTAGTCTCTCTCTCTCTCTCTCTCTCTCTCTCTCTCTCTCTCTCTCTCTCTCTCTCTCTCTCTCTCTCTCTCTCTCTCTCTCTCTCAGTGGATCTCCTGCCTACGCTGTCCTCTGTGTGGGACTGCAAACTCCATCTGTCTGTGTGTGTGTGTTTGTGTGTGTAATGTCATGTTAGTATCAATGCTGACTCTCATTGTTCCTAACTGGCCACCTATTCAATGCCCCCGACAAACTCTTCATATCGCCTAGTCTTCATATAGCCACCCATAGGTGCTCTGTCTAAAAAATGACGAGTGAAATGGTCAGTACCTTGGTTTGAAACCAACCTTTGGGTAATGTTATCATTTAAATTAGCGAATGGATAATTTTGTGTATGCATGCCCTGAAAGCTTGTGTGTTTGTATGTGTTCGAATTTTTGAGTGCACATGTACAATACTGTATAGCCACCTGTCTCCATGACAGCATCACTTGCATTCTGCATTGCAATCCCATCACCTCCTTCCCTTTCTCCTCCACCCCATCCCTCTCTCTCTCTCTCCTCATAATGTCTTGTCTGCAGCACCCGCTCGTGGCCAGCTGGCGAAGGTGGCATGTGTGGCACTGGGGCCGACGGATGCCTGGCACCAAGCACTGGTCAGGACCTAACAGGCGGGGACGGTGGCGCAACTGACGTGTCACCGCAGCAGCAGTGACCGTGAGAGCCGGTGCCCGCTGTTGCCTATCTGGAGCTCTGACCTCACCTAATGGAGGGGATGGAGGAGGAGGAGGTGTAGGGTTTATTTTGCCCTCATGGTAACAAACCTGGCTGCCACTCATCTGCCTAAGCGCGCTGAAGCCAAGGGGCAGGGAAGAGCATTGCGTTCAATGACAAGTACACACACGTACACACAGGTACACACAGGTACACACACACACACACACACACACACACACACACACACACACACACACACACACACACACACACACACACACACACACACACACACACACACACACACACACACACACACACACACACACACACGCGCCACTTAATGTTATTTGTGGCACACCGGTGGCCATAGACAGGCACCATGTCTAGTCCCTTAGAGATGATGGATAAAATCAAGTAAGCTATCTTGTCTTAGGGCATGCAAGTTGTGACCACACACTGTACACACACACACACAAATCAATAACATCTTTGCCGCAAAAACACCCGATACGTACATGTTTTCTTTTTCGCAGGCAATATAAGTCTGCCGTAATAAGCTTCAGGCTGGAATAAACAAAGACACCATCAAACAAATAGATGTGTAAAAGAGTGACAAGCACTCATAGGATTATAGAGAGAACTCCCGTTTCTAAGCCACATCAATTCCATCCCTGCTAACTAAAAAATCGAAATGGGATCGTCTGATCCCAGGTCCACTTACGGATGATGGACACGTACTTAATCCTACTCCCCAAAAAATCCTGCAGCTAGAGTAAAAGAAGACATACCCTTTCTGCAGATAAAATGGGCATCACAGACATTCCTTGGAGTACTAGTAAATAGTGTTTTTTTAGGGCTTACAAAAATACAGATAAGAGTATATTTTTTTACAGCCTTTCGCAAATTCAACAACTTTAACTAGTAAATGAGGTAATGAAGTCACAACTGCAGCAACAAAAACCATAATAATAAACTATTAATTACCTTAACATCAGATGTATGAGAAATAAACTCATTTTATCGTTTACATGGCTGCATAAATTGGGATAGTATGTCAGGTTAACCTCCAACACACCATTAACATTTACCTCTACTGATAAATAAATGAATATCTCTGGAGCACAGTTAGGATTGTGATACTCATACTCACTCACATTTAATGTGACGTTTCGGGCAGCATGCCCTTCATCAGACATTACAAACATATGAAAACCACAGTTTAAATACCCATGATCCCATTGGTGGTTCAACCCCCAACCAGGTGATCCCCATTGATGTCAATCTCCTGGGGAAAGTGACGTGTGCAGGACGTCCATGATGAAGCCCACTGATCCTCCTCCGTCCCCTCACAGCTCCCTTGGGCTCCCCACACAGCATGCTGGGAATGGGTTTCTGTGGCAAGCGATGTCCCAGTGGGGTGTCTGAGGAGGTGGGTGGTGAGTGGAGGGTAGGGGAAAGATCAGAGGGTGAGGGCAGGGGAGCGGAGAGCAAAGCTTTGACATGTGTGATCCTCGACACGCTCCATGCACCGTGTCCTCGTAATCCCTGCAGGCGTAAGAAAGAAGGAGAGCAGAAGAAGGATCACAGACCATGGAGCAGGGAACACAGTCAAACTCACAGCAATCAACCTGTCTGTGACTACGACACTGTATTTTAGGAGAGAAGGGCCGAGGGGGAGAGTACATAGACTATGAATGATAGAGAATGGGAGGGGGGCCTGAAGGAAAGAAAGAGGAAGGGTGAAAGAAAGAGAGAAATGGACCACAGTGATACGGATCATTACATCATTCTCTCCCACCGGATATATTGTGTCTGCTCTTGTGTCTTCTCTTCACCTCCCAATTTTCTCTCCATTCCTTCCCGACTTCACTCTCTCTTTCTGGGTTTCAGCATTGTTGCCGCTTTCCCATTTCACTTGGTCTATTCTCTAGTTCCTCAAGGGCATTTTCTACAGTTTGTGGTGTCTGACACTAAAAAGTGAGCGTCTCCACCAACGTGTACCAAAGGAGGAGGTGTTTCAGAGGGTTGCGGTTAAACGAACGAGAGAGCAGAACAATGCACAAGGGGGGGAAAACCAACGACACCTGAACACCACCAACAGAGACAAAGACAGATGCAAAGAGAGAAAGAGACAATGTGAGAAAGATGTGAATAATGCATAATGCATACTCACTTTTATGCACCGGTCTGACAATGAATGTGGCATTAGTATAGCAGTTGTGGGGGTGGCAGCAGCGGTGTCATCATAGAATTAACTTGCAGTCATACAGTGCTGTGCAAAAGTATTTTCCTACTTACTTTTATTGCATCTTTGTCAGTCTGAAACATTTCGGATCAGCTGAACTAGCATCAGCAGCAAAAAATATAGATGAAGGGTTTTTACGAAAATTGTCAGAGATAATTTCACATTGCTGTAGAGGAATGTTGGCCACGCTTTGCATAATCATTTTGAAATGAGGGTTCCCACGCATGAACACAAACAAATGGTCACTAATTAATGGCTGGATATTATTGTTCAGGATTTGTTCGTAGAGAGCAGAATTCATACCTCCCTCTGTCTGTAATTCATTTCATCAAATGCATGTTCATTTCACACCAGATGTTACTGGAGGCTCTCCTTGTTCCAACGGAACATTTTTCCAGAAGCTTTCTGGGATTATCAATACTTTTTGGCAAATTTGAGACAAGCCCGAGACAACATGGAGAAGATCCATCTTTTCATGTATGAAAAGTGCAATTTTCCCAGTCATAATAAATACTTAGAGTTTGATAGTGGTGGTAAGTATTCATCAAGAAGGTATACTTGTGAATGTACAGCATGGATTCTGGAAATAAACAACTAAAGATATTACACAGTGCACCTTTAATTGTCAGAAAGGAGGAAAAAGGCAGTCATGGGTGAGCGGTTAGGGCGTCAGACTTGCATCCCAGAGGTTGCCGGTTCGACTCCCGACCCGCCAGGTTGGTGGGGGGAGTAATCAACCAGTGCTCTCCCCCATCCTCCTCCATGACTGAGGTACCCTGAGCATGGTACCGTCCCACCGCACTGCTCCCCATGGGGCGCCACTGAGGGCTGCCCCCTTGCACGGGTGAGGCATGAATGCAATTTTGTTGTGTGCAGTGTGCAGTGTTCACTGGAGTGCTGTGTCACAATGAGAGTTGGAGTGGAGTTTCCCAATGGGCTTTCACTTTCACTTTTTCACAAAAAGGGTTTTTTTTCAGTAAGGGGTCAAATACTTTTGCACAGCACTGTAGATCTCTCTCTCTCTCTCTCTCTCTCTCTCTCTCTCTCTCTCTCTCTGTCTGTCTGTCTGTCTGTCTGTCTGTCTGTCTGTCTGTCTGTCTGTCTCTCTCTCTCTCTCTCTCTCTCTCTCTCTCTCTCTCTCTCTCTCTCTCTCTCTCTCTCTCTCTCCCTCCTTCTCTCTCTCGCTACACCATGGGTATTGTTCCTTTTGTGGCATCTGTCTTCCTTTTTAAAGATGCCAGAGCAAACTCCGCCTCCCCCACCGGCACACACCCCGACATCTCCCTCCAGGCACCTTAGTGCAGTGAGTCTCTTGGGTTTTGTTCCCATTACTTCAGGGAAGCGCTGCAAAAAATGGCAAATCGCCACAAAATTGAGCCATGATTGAACGTGTGGCAGGAGAAAAAAAAGACCTGCCCAATCCCGTGGAGGAGTAGGGATCCCTCTGTTTGTCTCCGCAGGCATTTAGGGAAGTCTCTTGGGTGCAGCCGCACCTGGGCCACTGGATGGCGGGCATGCGACTAACAAAGTGAAACAAATAAAAGGAGCTGCCACAGTTTTTTTGTTGTCTTTTTTGGTCTCATAAACTTTTTCCCGTCTTTTTTCATGCTCTCCTCCCTGCTGCTCCACATGTGTCCTCTGTGGGTGACAGCCACCCATTCTCTTTGCCGTCCTATTCGATCCGCAGTTTTTATATCTTTTTTGACCATGACAAAATGGCATGAACAGCAGGAGTGCTGCGGTCTTCTCCTTGGTTTGTTGTGTGTGAACAATGATGGAAGATAAAGCTGTTGTGGACCTGGAGCCAAGGGAGAAAGTGCAGAAAGCAAACATGCATGAATTTCCCTGAAATCTGTGTGCCCATGTGTTTTCTCCGAGCAGAGTTGAGTCAGAGTTGACCAGAAAAATATGGAATTAAAAAAATATGTGTTGAAGGAGGAAGGAAGAATCGGCCCACGCCGAGAAGTAGGCCTGGCCTTTTGTTCCCGTGTCGATGGAGAGGCATGCTGAGGTTTATTTTCTGCAGAGTAAACAGAAACACACAAGAAAAAGTCAAACTGCTGTCTGGTAGCCCCATGATGTTACCACCCTTCGAGTACACTTCAGGGAAAAGATGTGTTTGACAAAAGAAGCACCTTAACTTCAAGTCACATGCCTCTCAACAAAAAAAAACGGGTGACGGATTCTGGATAAGTGGAAAAGAACAGGATCAAGGAGAAAGTGAAGAGGAGTCATGGTGAGCCAAAAATGGAAAAGAACATTGTAATATTTACAACGGCATACTTTACTGTGGGTCGAGACCCTCGCTTCCATTCTCAACTGACATACTTGCATATATTACTGAGGGAGATGAACCCAAATCAGAACATTTATTCAAGTGAGCACAGCTATTACAACATAATGGAAATAGATGTCTTCTTTGACAAAAGGTTGTTATGGGTTATATCCCCACATGATTGTCAGACTCCTGCTGTTGTTATCTTCACATTTTTTAATCTAAGTGAATAATAAAAAGCATAGACTCTTGTAGACAAGCTATTTGTAAAGGGCATCCATCTACTTGAGTTATTGATTCGCAACAACATTCAAAGACATCTCAAATACTTTAGTTAACCTATTTAAGAGACTGAAGACAAAATACAAAAATAAGCCCTACTTATTATGTAAAACAAAACACAATAAATGCCATGTCACACTTTGCCATAGTATAATGGACAAAGTGGTGGAGAACCAGGCTTGCTATGTTTTCCAGGACCAAAGTGACCATATCTTTCTCCCAACAGAAACAAATCAGCAGGGGCGTAGTAGCAACACATTTTGGGCCATATGACCAATCAGATGAAATGGACCCCCCATCCATATATATTTATAATTTGGACTGTGTGTGGGGCCCTGCTGAGAACTGAGTCCTTTTGCTGTCGGTTTGCTTTTTGGTCCACTTAAAGAAGACTGAGTTTGCTTCACTTAAAGGGGACCAGGTGTGAAAGCCCTATGAGTTACTCCACTAGAAAAGTAACTAATTACCAGGAAAAGTAACTATTGCACTACTTTTTTTCTAAACTGTTTATTATTTATTTATTCATTTTTTTAAACAAATGTCACAGAGTTTGAATTTGATCTTACAATGGTTTAAGAGGATATTCATCCATGTACACTGATCATACTGTGTGTGCCAACGTATAGCCAAACAAAATGGTGGAAATGCATCAGATACTTCCGAAAACAGTGAGAAATTACATTGAAACGAAATGGGCACTGGATGTTACCAATAAATTAGCCATAACAACCTGTGACTCTGAAGTTGTTCAGGGTGAGGAGGTTTGCGTGATCATGATGATTGTCAATCTGGAACTATTTGGGACCATTTTACACCTACGTGTAATGAGTTTGAATTATGCAAAAAAACCACACAAAACCCCCCCCCCCCGAACTTTCTCAGGTAAGATAGAACTTATTATTAGCACCTATGACAGGTTCCAAATGGTCTTACAACGATTGGCGAGGGAAATTAGATTACCCTGTGCTGAAAAAAGTGATGCTGTTAGTGACAGTGCGTATTTCAACACCTTTATTCCCATGTTTGCTGGTCATTACTCCATCAGTTGAACCAACAGCATAGCCATATACATGTAAAGCCACGAAAAGACAAAGCCATAATTGCTGTGTAATTGTATACATAAAACAACACATTAGTCACTAGGCACCACACAAAACTTTTATTTCAGACACAATTAGTTGAGATTTTGACTTACATAGACTGCAAACAATCAGTGACTTTCTAATTAAGTAATTAACTCTAAGCCTGGAATGCTCTTTGAGAATGCGTAGATGTATTCCATAATTAATGCATGTAGCCTCAAAGTAATTCAACTTCTTTAAGAACGATAAGAACAATCGGATTGACACAGAAAATAACTTGAAAATGTGCAGTTAGGCTATGTGAAATCTATGCTACATCCTAGTTTTTATCTCTCATCATAAAGCCATTTATAGACGCATGTATCTAAATACCTCTGATCAACAATTTACATCTGGGAAAGCACTTCCACAGTGCTGTCAGTGCCTTGAGTGTGTTTGAACCGAAGAAGTGTTTATCTTGTCCTTTATGATAATTAATTCAGAATACAAAATAAACAACACAAGTAAAGTGGTTCTTCAAACAATCTCTTTGGAGTGTTGATCCACTTGCCAGAGATTTGACAACTAAAAGCCTCCAGCGGGTTGTGCATCCATCCCTTTTGTTGGTCAAGGCGAACCTTGATTTACACAATTATAAACCACATTTTTAACTGCCGCTCACCATGCACACAGTAACTGTCTGTGTATTTTCTTTATTTCATTTTTCCACACTTTCTGTATTGATTCCCTCTCTGATGCACTCTTTACGACCCTCCGTTTTCACTCGTCGCTTCCTGAGGATGTTTGATATTCAGATGTAGGCGAATCGATAGTCGACAGTAAGTCCAATGCGGCATTCTGAGTCCATGGGCAAATATGCTGGAAGCCAAAGCCAAAGACAGAGAGCTGGTTTGCTCTTTAGGCTAGTGACAATGGGCCCAAAAAGGCCTTCGTTTTCGAGATACCCCAACCGGAGGTAGAACAAAACCCAATAATGTTTTTCCTCATCTCTAAGGTGTCCCATACATGAAAATGATTCTTGGCCAAAGTGATTTTAATGCTAAGCCTAAAAATTTCACACATTTCCATATGCACCTCCAAACAAAAAAAGCACCAAAAATATGACTTCTCCGTATGGGAGTAGATATACAAAAATCATGCAGAAAATTACCAGAAGCTCTGAGAACTTTGAGAATTGGTATGCTTGTGCCCAGGGGCTACCTGCACCAGATAGAAGTGGTTGAATTTGACCATCTTGATGTATGAAGGAGATATAGGCATTTAATCACACACCTAAAATAGGCGGAAAATGAAAAAAAGTGATATTTATACAGAATGTCATCATTTACATTGTAATTGCTTTGTCAGGGAATGTCATATGCACCCATATGATATCTTGTTGGAAAGGTGAGATTGTTCTGAATCCAGCAATACCTCATATGTATATATTTTCTGAATATTAAAGATGGCATATCGTTCAATGTATGAGGTGCCCAGAATGAAAAAAATCGAAAAGGAGTTACAGGACCTATTTCAATACACTTTATTGGTGACAGGAATGCTCACAACTAGGGATGGTACAAACCGCACCGAAAACCGAAACCGTACAATTCACACACATACCGAACCGAACCGTGCAATCCATCGCAAACCGCAATTCATGTACTGCCCAGAAATATATGTAAAACATATTGTAGACAGATCTAGAACAGATTCTAGGAGTATCTTATCCAGTCTCTCTGATTAAAACATTAGCGTATAAGACCAAATCAGAGGATGACACAATTCAAATCACACCATTTTCACATTATAAGCCTATACAAACCATATGTAGGATATTTAGTGATAAGTCCGATTCTATTAGCCAGTGCACCATTTATCATGAACTTAAAAAAAAGAACCGTAGAGAACCGAAAACCGTGACCTTGGCACCGTGATATGAACCGAACCGTGAATTTTGTGAACAGTACCACCCCTACTCACAACTGTATTACAGTAGGCTATATTACTTCAAATAAACTTATTATTAGTGTGTGGTGCTATAGATTATGCTTGAATGAAGAATCAGATTAGGGTGAAAATATATTTATCACTAGTGTGTGTATATATATATATATGTATATATATATATATATGTATATATATATATATATATATATATATATATATATATATATATATATATATATATATATATATATATATACTGTATGTATATATATATATATATATAATTTCTTGTTACGATGGAAAATGCAGTGACTCCACCTACTTCCAATGCCTTGCAACTAGCTCATCAGAATATTGCATCACTCCTTTCAGGTAGATATGATAGAGGAAGGGGAAATAGAGTGGATGTTATTCAGTTTGTTCAGAGATCTTTTATCTTCCACGAAGTGGAGCTCTCCAGTTCTTCTTCCATGAAAGAGCCAGCTTTCCTTATCAGTCTTTCAAGACACCCAATACCCCCTCATAGAAAAGGACACATACTGGCTTCAACAGTCTCATAGAACATATTAAGGAGTTTATAGCAGACAAGTATAGCCAATACTGTCATTTTTGGTAAACTGCATCTTTGGCTGACCAGTCCAATTTGTTGTTTTGTTATAGCCTGAAATACTTAGATGTGCTTACAATCTCCACTTCATCAAGCTCAATGGAGATTGGTTGCAGAGCGGGCTTAGACCTCCAAAAGTCCACCTTCATCTGCTTGTTGTTAGTGTTGAGTTGTAGGTGCATTACACCACTGCAAAGCCCTGTTCTCCTGTATTCCCTCCTGCCTTAATACAGCCTACAATTGTATTATCATCCAAGAATGTCTGCATGTGGTATGTGCCTGTGTTGTAAATATGTTAAGTCCGATGTGTACAAAGTGAACAGGAGAGGAGGGAGCACAGTTCCCTAGGCTGCTTTAGTACCACATACTACAGTGTCCAAGAGGCAATCTTTCAGTTTGACAAACTGTGGCCACTCTGTTAGGTAGTCCCTGATCAAGTGCACAAGGAGGGCATCCAAACCCAGGAGCGTCTCTCCCAATGGAGGGTTGGATGTTGTAGAAAGCGCTGGAAAAGTAAAGGAACATGACTATATGTCCTGTGTAATAGGTATGTGATGGCATCATCCACTCCAACCTTCTCCTGGTATGAAAACTGTACTAGATCCAGTGCATGACTTACTGCAGTCTGAGTGTAACAGCATTGTCTTCATGCTGTGTGAAGGGAGGGCCTCTCGGTTGAAGTCGTTTATCTCTTTTGGATGTGGCTTTTTGGGGACCGGGATAAGGCATAATGTGTTCAGAGTTGGTGCCTTACTAAGATGTACACTCGGGCTGAATAAATATTCCAGCAGCTCAGCCACTTCAGCACCACAGGTCTTTAGCAGTCTTGGTGATGTCCTATCCAGTTAATGGGCTTTAACCAGGTCTGCTGTGATTATAGAGAGGAGGGAGGGAGGAGGTGCTGGGTGGTGGTAGTGTGATAAATAAAGACTGCTCCTGGAAGGAGCAATGATTTATGTTTACATACAAACGGTATGTGTAGTACCAAAGCCTGACAGCAGGAAGCAAATGCCTTTTATTTCATGAGCCTACTGTAATAAACAGGGAGGGGAATAGCGAACATATTCAGTGAATTCAAAAGTTCACAGATCCACGCACAGCTTCTTCATTAGGTTCACTCAGGCATTACCTGACATCACTCAGGTGTGGCTTAACACCATCATGTAGGAGCGGGAAAGGATCCGCACACTGCTTGCAAAAGACTTAATTTATTTGGAGCAACGTTTCGATTATAGATCTAAAGAAGTGTTTTGATTTGGCACCTGCTGATGCTTTTCTGATGGATGTGCGCGCTTTCCACTACACTCTTACCATCATGTCACATGTTAGTGAATTGAATTCAGTGAATTATTTGTTTCATAGCTTTTATTTTAAATTGATTAACCCACTTTCTGCCATTAAATGTTAGTGCACCATATCTGTAGCCCACTGGTGACATTTCACTTAACTTATCCATGTCATCTGATGACTATATAGCTGGATTGACCAAGTAAAGAACTATGATGTCTCACACTTTTCTTCATCCGGTAGCAGATCGTTTAATTTTTACAATATCATTTTGGCAAATCATTTTTGGCAAATAGGCGGAAAGGTAAGGCTAGGGTCTGTTTGTTAAACTAAGGGAAATAACAGTGTGTCAAATACACTAGACTTCAATCCAGCAACCACATCATATTCTACAGCTAAGCAAATGGTTTGGCTGGACCTGGAAGAAAGGGCCAACCAAAGTGCAAGTCAGAAGAGTAATGACGTTATCAATCCTGGTCCATTTGCTAAATATAGGCTTATACAATTAATTGGGAACAAGGCATCGGAGGTAGACCACACTGGGCATTCCTTTAATGAGCCACGGTCAAGACCCCTCAACTCAAATCCTCTCAGGGGTACCAAGGTTCTGTGCTAGGCTAAGTCTTTGCCATCTTTATCTCATCTCACTGGGCAATGTTGTCCACTCACCCTGCTCCCTGCTATGTTGATGATAAACACCTGTCTGTCCAGCGAGATAACTCCATAGTTTCTGCGTGTACACTACAAACGTTTCAGAACATCTCTTTCACCTCTAGATGTCTAATTACCTTTGTATCATTTCAAGCTATGCATTCAATGTCTACAACTTGAATTACAATAAATAGCTGGGAAAATTAGGGTGTTATAATGCTCTAATGCATTGTCTTGGTTCCGCCTTTTTGCAATGTCTATGTGTCTATCTGCCTGTCTCTCAGACCTGGCCACATGGATGAAGCAACACCACCATCATCTGCCATTATATCAAGCAAGACATGAGGTCAACCACTGCTACCTCAGAAAACACTACATAAACCTGGGTGTTATTATTTATGACTGCCCATCTTTTCTGAAAAGAAAACACTGCTTAAATTACTGATGCTCTTCTGCACTGTTCAATAAACAGAAAATCAGACTGTACCTGACCCAATATGCCACTCAGGTTCTGTACCTTGAGTGCAATTCTCTCCTGGAAGGAACTGTTTATTTTGATCTGAGGCTGCACTAAAACGTAATGTTGCTTCGCAACACTGTAACACCAACAGTCTGGACTTGGCCTCTGACAAGGTAATCCCAATGGTCTGACAAGTCACCAGCTGATACAAGAGTTTGGTCATCCCCCTCAACTTTTAAGAAGATGAAAACACACATATCACACATATCATACATATATCTTCTAGGAGTATTTATCTTCATGCTCAACTCTTATAACCCTATATACAGTATAAGCCTGCACTCTGTATTTTCCACACACACTGAATGTAGCCATTGGATAAAAGAGTCAGGGAAATGTAATGAACTTAAATTCCCTATACTGGCCAGATCTAGACAGGGTGAGATGACATTTAGTCATTATGCAAAATGCTGGAACCAGCTTCCTGTCCAAATTAGAACTGCCCCGATAGTATCTTATTTTAAAAAGAAATGTGAAAAGGTTTATTCTCATCTGCCTTAAGTGATACAGTACAGTACACAATGCATTCTTTCTTCTCTTTTCTCTTTCTCTAATCGTTAGGACATTGAATGGCAATTTTGTATCATGATGTACTTTGATTGATTGATCGATTTTATTGATTTAGGTTTATCAATGCCATTACGATACCTGTATACATCAGTGGTATGTTGGTGCAGTGTATCTCTGGTACGCTATATTATTGTAAGGAAGTTTTAAGAACAAATATCCTTATACCATATAGTTCCCTCACTGTGTTGTATTGGTTAATAATATTATACTTAAATATATACTAGGCTTCAGAGCACCACTACGGTTAATTAATGAACCAGCCTTTGAACTTTTATATCTATGGAATGGACTGGTTCATTTTCTTTCTTTTTTGGACACATTATGTATTGAACGATGTACCATCATCAATGTTGAGAATATATATATACATATTAGGTAATGTTAGATTTAGCACAATCTCATCTTTTCCAGCTTTACAATAGCCTAGAGATGAAAGAAATATATATATAGCTGGCTCTTTCATGGGAGAAGAACTGGAGAGCTTCACTTCGTGGAAGATAAAAGATCTCTGAACAAATTGAATAACATCCACTCTATTTCCCCTTCCTCTATCATATCTACCTGAAAGGAGTGATGCAATATTCTGATGAGCTAAGTAGGTGGAGTCACTGCATTTTCCATCTTAACAATACCTACAGATGTGCAAGAAATGATATATATACTGTATGTGTATATACTGTATATACACTATATACACAAGTGATAAATATATTTTCACCCTAATCTGATTCTTCATTCAAGCATAATCTATAGCACCACACACTAATAATACGTTCATTTGAAGTAATATAGCCTACTGTAATACAATTGTGAGCATTCCTGTCACCACTTAAGTGTATTGAAATAGGTCCTGTAACTCCCTTTCGATTTTTTCATTCTGGGCACCTCATACATTGAACGATATGCCATCCTAAAACTATTCAGAAAATATATACATATGAGGTATTGCTGGATTCAGAACAATCTCACCTTTCCATCAAGATATCATATGTGTGCATATGACATTCCCTGACAAAGCAATTACAATGTAAATGATGACATTCTGTATAAATATCACTTTTTTTCATTTTCCGCCTATTTTAGGTGTGTGATTAAATGCTTATATCTCCTTCATACATCAAGATGGTCCAATACAAACACTTCTATCTGGTGCAGGTAGCCCCTGGGCACAAGCATACCAATTCTCAAAGCTCTCAGAGCTTCTGGTAATTTTCTGCATGTTTTTTGTATATCTACTCCCATACGGAGAAGTCACATTTTGGGTGCTTTTTTTGTTTGGAGGTGCATATGGAAATGTGTGAAATTTTTAGGCTTAGCATTAAAATCACTTTGGCCAAGAATCATTTTCATGTATGGGACACCTTAGAGATGAGGAAAAACATTATTGGGTTTTGTTCTACCTCCGGTTGGGGTGTCTCAAAATTTTGAGGCCATTGTCACTAGCCTACTTGTGCTCTTTGTTCATGAAAACTACTTATGCCACAGGATGGTAGTGGTAGGGCCGCTGACAGCTTTTGCTGGGCCCGGGACAAAGTCATCTGAAAGGGCCCCCTACCCAATACATACAATGTAATGGGGACCCATTTCTGGGCCCCCTATCTCCCTGGGTCCGGGAAAACATACCCCTTTGTGCCTCTTGTCGGCGGCCCTGGGTATAAGTAGACGGTATAAGTATTTGGAAAAAGAAATGTTTCACAAACTCAGGAAAGTTGAAATCAATGTCTGATCCTCCAACCCCACACTCATCACCACCACCAAGCTAGATGGTGAAGCATTTATCATCAGACAGAATAACTGAATGAGGCAATGAAAAGCAGCTGGCTCTCATCTAACTCAGATTTACTAATCAATACAAGTCTTGCTAATGAAACTCATGTTTGTTAATGCAGCCGATGCTCTGGAGAATGGCAGCTCTAGTTTAGGTGTGCCTACCTACCTACCTCCACTTGAAATGCCAATAGCAATCAATTGCCCCTCCTTTCCACTCTATCATGCCTAAGGAGTGGGAGCTATTACAATCTTCTTCTTAGTAAAATATAATTTGAATAATCATAACTATCGTTTAAATGTGTGCTATATTTTAATATACAAATGTGTGTGTGTGTGTGTGTGTGTGTGTGTGTGTGTGTGTGTGTGTGTGTGTGTGTGTGTGTGTGTGTGTGTGTGTGTGTGTGTGTGAAAATGAGCATATGTGCAAAGGGAAACATGGTGTGCAAAAAGGGGAAAACTTTACTTTATCTCTAAAATATTCATGGCGGCTGGCACCGCAGGGTGATTACAAAAAGCGGTTTAGGCTCAAACAGGAACTTTGAAATGTTATTCCATTTGTATCTTGGCGATACAAAAAAAAGCAAAGTCTTGGCTTCCAGGTTTGTGTTAGATCAGAGGGATATACGTTAGGCGCAAAATGATCACCATTCCATGCAAGTGGACTTGCAATTTTTAACTGGTGAAATTGAAAATAACCATTGCATTCGTTGTATGTATCTCTTTTTGAAGTAGGCCTAGTTTCATAGTGTGCTCTCTCTCTCTCTCTCTCTCTCTCTCTCTCTCTCTGTGTGTGTGTGTGTGTCTGTGTGTGTGTGTGTGTGTGTGTGTGTGTGTGTGTGTGTGTACATATCTCTTTTTGAAGTAGTTTCATAGTATGCACTGTCTCACCGTGTGTGTGTGTGTGTGTGTGTGTGTGTGTGTGTGTGTGTGTGTGTGTGTGTGTGTGTGTGTGTGAGTGTGTGTGCGTGCGTCATTGTGTAGGTACTTTATGTCTTGAA
>NC_085879.1:7883898-7891398 GCF_034702125.1 Engraulis encrasicolus
TCCCAGCGGGACCATTTTATAGAGCTTGATTTGCTTCCATCTTATGGCTGTTCATCTTATTTGTCTGGCATGGTGAACTGAGCTCATTTTATTTATTTATCTTTGTCTCTATGTATGATCTCAGGGCAAATCTGTCTTCCTTGTGCTTCGGGTCTTTAAGTGATTTATTATTCTTGGATACTGAGGGTTTTTCTACTGCCTACATGGTGCTCTTGATCCGAGTGAGTTGGCCAGGAGAAATCGCAATCAATCAAGTATTAGCTTTTCAACCACTGCCTACAGTAATGATTGAGCAAGTGTGTGGCCTATAATTGCTTCTCTTACCTACAGTAAATGTTGACAATGTTGACAATGAGTGTGCAGTATAGGAATTATAGTACAATTGGAAACAATATGATATCACAACTTAACTCTAATGACAACAGGGAGAAGTTACACATCTTAAATACTTACACTACGCCAGTCTCAATTCAGGGTGACACAGCCGTGTCAATTTTTCCACAATATTTCCGAGATGATTAAGTCTGACAGCATTATTTGGATAGTCCAGGAGGGTGCAATAACAACTCGGTTGGAAAACGTTCTTGCACAAAATAATCCTCTAAACTATCCTCCAAAGTCACTAGGATATGCCTACAGTGATTTACAGCCCTGTGTGTTGCTGAGCTGATCTGGCACATGCTGGCTGCCTATAGAGAGGATGGAGAGAACAAGAAGGGGTGATGGAAAAGGAATAGAGAGAGGATGGGAACCAGGAAAACCTTCATGGCTTACGGATATAGGAGGTGTAAAGTGTATGAAGTACATGCATGCACATACACAGGCATGCACACCTGCACACACACACAAATGCACGAGTGTGCACACACACTAACACACACATTCAGACATTGAGGCTCCAGAAAGAAATTAATTTGGAGCTTTCATGTGGGGATTTATAGCCAATGGCACAGCAGAGCTGCTTCTTTGCTAATCAGCCGCGTTGGTAAACAGCAGCATCCAGATTGACAGCCCTAGCAGGGGAAATATAATCGACTTGGCTTAAGGGCTCTGGCGTCGCAGACGATACAATTTACAGAGTGCAATGGTGTAAATCACAATTAAATCTCTTTGTGCAGGGGGCTTGTGACACCACCATGAGGCGGAATGGAAGGGAGGCATGCAGGGTTTTTCACCCAGAATATATTGATAGGATTTTCACAGCCTTAGGCTCAAGGGAGGAGTTAAAGGTGGGAAGGACAGGTGGAGATAAATGTAATAAGTAAACAAGTTTGTCTGAAAAATACATAATGTGATGAGTTAAAACACATTTGTGCATGGTGGCCAAGAATATACAGCCTTTTCGGGGCTTGCAGGGAGCTAATAGTAGATTAGAGAAGATAAAGGGTTAGGCAATCCTTTGGCATAAGGGTTTGCTTGTTGGCCTGCGTTTCCTAATGGCTGTGCTTCGCTTGGAAATCCAGGAGCCCCGCATCGCAGAATGGGGCCCAGATTGTACGTGCTGCTAATGACAGCTGGTGGCCAAGTGCTAATTTCAGCTAACAGATAAAAACCTTTTGGGGAGGGAAATAGCAAGGGTTTGGACCTCACACACAAACTCACTCAAAATTAATGAAACTTGGTTTCATTTAAAGGGACAGGAACTACACAAAAACATATGTATTCTTAGGCTATTGTTATGCCCATGTTACATCATGATTAAAGCATGAGATACAGTGGCCCTGATTTATCACTACCGTAAGATCTGGGCTAGATGGGAAAAACAGAGTGAGTGTCCAGAGGCTGGCAGCGAACACAACTGGACATTTTTTTCAGCGTACAAAAGTCAAAACTCAAGTCAATAATAGCTTGGTGAAAGCTCTCGAAGATTGAAAAACACAACGTCTTCAAAGGGGCGAGATGGCACGTTCTAGCAGATGGTTAAGTCGCAGAGGTCCTCTGGCAAAGCACGAGTGAAAAGGTTACAGAATGAAGCTTCGAGCCCCGCGTGGCTGTTTATATCCCGAGGGGGCAAAAGGGTGACTGAAAGAGAACTGATAGCGACTGTACTCGTTCGGAACAGCACTGTACCGTACCAAACGTCTGGGGGACAATTGCCATTCCGACACACCGCCATTCCGACAGTAGGCTAACGTGATTACGACGTATCTGATGTCCCCGCATCTTGTCTACTTGTGCCATTGTTTTAGGTTATAACCCTTTAGCGTGTTTTGTTTAGCAAACACTCGTACATCATCTTCAGCCTGATCTCCAAAAATTCCGTGCTCCTGGACACGGATGTTAAGGACACGAAATCCGTGTCCAGGAGCACGGATTTCGCCAAAATTCCGTGCTCCTGGACACGGAATTGTTTTCCGTGATGGGCACACGGAAGTGCTTTCTATAGGCTATTACCACAGCACTGTGTGAACTCTATCATGAGAAAATACATACCAAATGCTAATCCTGAACAAAATAATGCTATAGCAATTTAAGTTGTGCCCTGACCAAAACATTCCCTAACCTTAACCTGTCATTAAAGACATATTTTTGAGAAATACCTTTTCCAGTTGGTTGCTAGGCTATCAAATTCATATAATGAATGAAAGAAAACTAGCTGTGCCCAGACCAAAACAATCCCTAACCCTAACCTGTCAGTAAGAAATGTTTTTTTTAGACAAAATATTTGAAATTAGAAAAATCCTGAGAAAACACAAGACTGTGGAAATAACCTATAGAAAGCACTTCAAGCAATTCCGTGTCCAGGAGCACGGAAAACAATTCCGTGTCCAGGAGCACAGAATTTTGGCAAAATCCGTGCTCCTGGACACGGATTTTGTGTCCTTAACATCCGTGTCCAGGAGCACGGAATTTTTGGAGATCATGTTGTCATCTTTCATGTCTTTTTGACATTGTTGCAAGTGTTTACAAGTGTGTGAACTAACCCCATTGATATTTGAAACAATCTTGCAAAACACAAGCGCAAAGAAGTGGAGAAAGTGAGCGCACTATATGCCCGTTTTTCCCCCCTGAAATGGGTCAAAATACCTATTGGACAATAAGAAGTCAATGGCTATGTCTCAAATGACGCACTTTTGTCAGTGCACTGACAGTCAGTGCACAGTGCACACAGTGCACTGAGATCTTTAGCGCATAGTGTCGTGGAAAAAGTTGAGCACTATGCACTGTGCCCTCACTGGCAGTCATATAATATGCATGTTGGCCCGTTTCATCGAATCAGGTGTTAAAATGATTGTTTTTTAACTGATCTGAACTGATTTTAATATTCTTAAAAAAGGTAATACAGAACTAGCCTGGAGTCCGTTTCTCGATTCTTGCCTTTGCTAACCGTCTTAAGTCGGTCTTGAGTTGGTCGTAAGTTGCTCTTGAGTTGGTCTTAAGTTGCTCTTGAGTTGATCTTAAGTTGGTCTTACGTTGGTCTTTAGACGCAAGACCGACCGAAGTCGCGACCAACCTTTGGACGTACGTACGTTCTCAGACGAGGAAGTCTTCGGAAATGCTTGGAGTGTCTCGCCTCAGCTCGGCTGCATTGGTCGCAAACAAAGTAGTGACGGCGTCATGATTCACGTGGCTGTCAGATACAATAATTACAACGCTATCAAAGTCCACAAATCTTTGTCAACACAACCGTGCCCTCAAAACCATCCCTCTTCGACAGCATAAACCAAATAATGCATTACATGTCACAATGTCTTATATTTTATTCCGGTTTTGCTAAATCAATTTACGATAAGTCTTCAGTAGGCTACTTCTCTCAGAAACCGGTGGTTGGTGGATGAGTGGTTGTCATGCCTTGCCGGAGGGTAATAGCAATGATTCTAGACCCGAAGGGATAAATGTATGCATGGACTTTTAAATCTCTAACATCCATAATATTCTCCTCTGAGTCCGCTTCAGTTCTAATTTTCACAATATGTTGTCGCAGTGGGAAACAAATACCCACGCGCGCACAACGTGGTCGGATTGCGCACACATTGTGAACATTTCTACTATGTCATTGTTGTCTATAGACTACGCTACACGAACTCCAACCCATCGCAACCCTGGGAAAAAATGCAGCTTAATGAAATAATGTGAGGATAGCCTACTCTGGAAGGCATGCGACATCACATTTGAATCATTGCACATTTACTTAACGCGGCCCGCTGTCATATGCGCGAGGCAGATGGTTGAGAATATGGACACACACACACACACACACACCACACACACACACACAATGTCGCGCTGTCTTTGGGTCTCTGTTGTGGGTCAAATATATGTCTAACCGTTGTTACCCATATCTCTAACTTGAAGTGACTCAAGGCGCTTGCTGGAGAAAGCTCAGTCTTACTGTAGTTGATCAGATGTAGGCTATTTTTTAAGCTTAAACTCTGTAAACCCAAAGGGATGCCTTCGGGCTGGCCTCTGACACTGCCAACACCCGAACGCATGTAGAAGAACTCTAAGTGCGAGACAACAGCGAGGTCCTTCCCCACGCAGAGTGGACAGTTCAATGATGTTTGAAATGATAACTGAAAGGAATCGATCATTCTAAAATAGGCTACAAGAAAAACAATTGCCATTCTGACCTTTACGCGTAAAGATGTGCAGGAAGGGATGATGCACGGAGGGTCCGTCAAACACAGTACACATGACATCTCCATGAAAGTCGTTAAATACTTGTCAACGCAATCATGTCACCGAAATCCATCCCCAATAACCAAATGTCGGTCTACATATCACTGTAGCATAATCACTCCAAATAACTACACAGAAATGGCCGGTGAAAGCGTGATGGCATGTATACTATCCTAATTCTCACTTGCTGGTGGTAACTGGTAGCATATAGCGCTGATCTAAAACCCGGAGGATCCGGTTGGAGAGCCGGATCAAGACCTCATCCGAACAGACCGGATGGCTGTCGTGCATTGATCCGCCAAAGGCGGGTCAGACGGCATTTCATTAATATGTCAACAAAATGGCAGTTACAGCGCGAGAAATTGTGAAACCGGAATATATCCTCTTTAGTTGACTACAACAGCCATTCTCTAATCTCCCTAGTATGCTGTTCAGTCACGAACACTCACTGAGTAAAACTGAACCAACTCCCGCCTCGTCATTCATCGAGCCTGTTTGATCCGTCCAGCCTGTTGTGGCCAATTGAGTCGCGGATCCCCGCTCCCTATGTGTGTGCTTCTGACTCTGTTGAGGTCTACATTTCTAAATGTTAACAGTGCTCTGCCAACGCTTTAACATCTCAGTCTGTAGGCTACTCTTAGGGAAATTATAGTCTACAGACGTGACTCTACTATCACTCACTGCGTTACAGCGTACAGTCTTTAAAGCCACTGCTGTCACTCCCCTCGTCCGAGTCACTCAGCAGCGGCGCCCTCGGCGACACGGTGAGACGAATCCTGAATGAGTTGTTGGTAGCAGCGAATCCCCTACGGATCGGATCAATGCTCAAGTTTCGTTTTTGCCACGAGTGTGCAAGTCTCAAGGCAACTCGGCAGCGGAAGCGAGTGGTCATCTGCTGCTCGCCTCCTGACTGTCCCTGCTCAACTAGACTTCTGCTCCCAAATATTTGACTTTTAGTCTTCTTAAATACAAACACACACATTATTTATTGCAAAATAAGGAACATGCCGTTTCACTGCTGCCAAAGGCTGTTCGAGTTGTGGCTGCATGTTTAGTGAGGAGACCCAGGTGGGTCGGATCTCAGCATGAGTTTAGGAACTGTGACATTCATAAAGTGAGTTTTGTTGATCAAACTGTCTTACTCTTTGATTTATCAACGTGAATTGATAAATGGAACAACAAAGGCGAGGCGCATAGCTACATAACGGCAGAAACGCTTTAAAAAATATATTATTATTATTTATTTTTATTTATTTTAAATAAGTGATCCGTGTGATCCGAGTGATCCGTCTAATCCGGATACCCTCCTTGGAATGATCCAATCAGTCCGGACGCCTCAAAAATTCGAGTTAAGCACCTCTAGTAGCATATCCATTTCGGCTGAATTTTAAATTAAGCGCAGGTGCCTTATCTGCACAACAGTATATCCAGTATATCCACTTCCACTCATCTCTCTCTCTCTCTCTCTCTCTCTCTCTCTCTCTCTCTCTCTCTCTCTCACACACACAGTGTGTGTGTGTGTGTGTGTGTGCATCCAGGCTGGCGCGCGCGCAATTCGGGCATATTCGCAACTCTCTGCCTCCTCTCCCTGGTGCGCAGTGACAGTGGACCGTGTGGCTGACGCCATTGCGAAGTTATTTGGCGCGATGTTATTGTGCAGTGATATGTACAGCGACATTTGGTTATTGGGTGGATTTTGGGGGCATGATTGTCTTCACAGGTATTTAACGACTTTCATAAAGATGTCATGTGTAGCCTACTGTGTTTGACGCACCTTTCAATCTTCCTGCACATCTTCAGGCACAATGCTCTTAATTGCAATTTTTTTTCTTGTGGCCTACGTTGGACGTAAGGACTTGCTGGCAGGAAGACGGCATACACAACCAAATATATTTAAAATTGTCTAATCATTGGACATTTTGTGTGGTAAAAGTTAGACGCTTGTGCACTTGGTGGCAGTAATCAATCACTGTCACTTGAACTCTGCCTGAACCTGCCCCAAGACGCTGAAATGTCAGGAGCAAGACCAACTTAAGAACAACTTAAGAACATCTTAAGAACAACTTAAGAACAACTTAAGACCAACTCAAGACCAAGCCGGAAGACTGTCTTACGAGCGACTTAAGACCTTGGTTACAACGTTGGTCTTAAGAACGAACAAAATGGCTAACGTCGTTAGCAAAGGCACTGTCGAGAAACGACCCCCTGGTCCTGACCATCCCATTATACTACCATTTCATTTCGTATTTATGGTCTGGCATTTGTTTGCTCTGAAGCGATTGTAGGAAGCAGGAAGTTAGCACTCAGTTATGGTTTGAAATTATTGGACACCTCTCACCCAATCGCTGGCAGTTACTCAACAACAACATAGCGCAGATCAATGGCTCTGGTGCAGATGTGTACGTCATTGTCACAAGCGTCCTCCCCCTTTCGTCCGCAGGTGGGGGGCGTATTCGATTATTGGCTGTTTTCTGGGGGGGGGGGGGGGGGCNTTGCGATCAAAATTCTACTGCTCCAGGCACTCCACAGAGAAGCACGGCCAGACTACAGTGATGGAGCCAATCCTTTGGCGGAAGTACGTAGGATGGCTCTCGAGGCTAATACAGAACTACACTGACTCGCATGTGTGGCGTGTTTACTCCATGTAATTAGCATAGCCAAATTAGCATAGCCAAACATTAGCCAGAGAGGTGGTTACTCGTCACCACAGAAGCCATCATATCTACTAGAGAAGTTAAAACCAAACCAAACTAATCGAGTGTATATGTGTGTAATAAGAAGACAATATGGAACTCACAGGATTACAAGAATGTGAAGAAACGCGAAGAACTTGCGTTCATTTGCATTTAATTGTTTCTCTGTGTTGACAACGAGGCGCGA
>NC_085879.1:7893898-7906398 GCF_034702125.1 Engraulis encrasicolus
TCATGCAAGAATAGAGGAAAAATACCAAACTTTAATGACTTTTTGCGAGTTTGAAACACTTGAAACCTTGAATCCTTGAACCACTTGCTTTCATGGGCAGAGAGGATACCGTTGCCCTCTCTTCTTGCCTGTCTGTCTGTCTGTGTGATTTTATATTGAGATGGAGCAAACAAGCAGAACTGTGATTATTTCAAAAGCGGACTCATTCACTCTGCTTCCAGGTGCGAAGTGCGATGTGATGGAGAGGTCACTTTCAGAACACTCTGGAACTTCCAACTTTCTAACTGCCTAAAGAAGAAAACAGAGAGGAACAAGCCAAAGAAAGGGAGAACTAAATGAATGGTTTTCATCACAAATGAAAATCTATACCAACTGCCAATGTTCCACACAGCTTAATATTGGTTAAATCCTTACATCAATGGATTGTCTCTGTGGAATGGTGGGGTAATTCCATGTGTAGCAGAATGGAGCATTTCACTCTTATTTTGATCTTTTAGCTGCATCGATTTCAGTATGAAAATGTCACCAGTCCCTTGTGAGGAGAGACACCTGGGGAGGGCTGGACGTTATGGACCCACCATAGGTCCCTCATTTGGAGTCCATTCTGCGGGATTTACGTGATAGGCCTTGTTTTTTCTCCTTTAGGGTTGTTAAGCAGCGTTAGCAATCCCAGCCCCTTAGACCCAGGAGGAAAGTGATGTCGCATCATCGAAGGTGTGAGGAGGACGCCGGTGAACCGTGCTGTGAGTGTGCACGCATAATGTCTCTTCATTGCAACTCAGATTGACAGCTGTATCTTGACAGTTATTGCCTTGAACTTGCATGGAGAAGTTAGTCAAAAGGTATAGGCCTACTGGGAGAGTGGTCTTACCTTCAACTGAGATTGGTATACAGTAGTCAAATTTTACTCTGTGTAACTCCAACCATTACATGTGTGTCTCGCTTTTCTTCCTCTGCCTTTTTTCTCATCAGACAGAGAGAAATAATGGGGTTCAATAGCCGAGGAAATCTATCTTGAACACATGCAGGGAATGTCAATGACTTTTGCCCCCAAAGCACAAAACTCCCATGACAGACACCCACCTGGAGTTCGAGAGGTCAGCCAAATTAATTTTAAAAAACAATGCCCAGTTTTATTCATGTACATATTTATTTGCTTGAACGTCTCCTTCTGCTTCATAGCGGAGACATCTGTTGTTGGAAAGGAAACCACTTCAAAAAATATTAGAATGAATAAAGAAGATGCATTCTGAAAGGCTTTTGACCTCTGCTCTGTAACCGTGTGGATTGGATGTGGGCAGCTGGTGTGTGTGTGTGTGTGTGCGTGCAGGGCCGCTGACAGTTTTTGCTGGGCCCAGGACAAAGTCATCTGAAAGGGCCCCCCTACCCAATACATACAATGTAATGGGGACCCAATTCTGGCCCCCCTATGTCCTTGGGCCGGGACAACATACCCCTTTGTCCCCCCCTGTCGGCAGGCCTGTGTGCGTGCGCGAGAGTGTGTGTGTGTGTTCAAGCTAGCTACATAATTTACTTACTGTGTCCCCACATATTACTTCTTTTCTACATCTTTTCTGTTTCCTGACACCTTGTCTGTGCCCTGTACACGTGAGAGGGGTTATATGTTTTTTTGTACATTTTTTTATTTTTTCCTACGCACACGCACACACACACGCACACGCACACACACACACGCACACACCTCTTTCCTCTTTGTCAATCCCTCCTGAGCCTATGAGCTGCTGCTCTCACCTTCTACTCTTCTGAAAGACACACCCCCAGCCGATGGCGACTCGTTTAAATTCAGACAGATGGAGCATATTTACACCCCAACCACCCACCCACCACCACCACAACCCTACACACGAACACATACACACACTTACACGCCAGACATGTTCATTTATTTTTCTCTCTCTATCTTTTATTCTTTCTATTTTAGTTTGTCTTTGTTTTTCTTTTCCTTGCCTTCCTCTTCTGTATTCATCAACAGAGCTGGAGGAGGGCAGGTTGAGTTGGCACCGTGACAAGAAGTGCCAAAGCTTTGTGATCTTTCTCTTTCTCTCTCTCTCTCACTCTCACTTGCTCTCTATCTCTACTTGCTCTCCCTTTTACGCATTTTAGATAAAGGGCATTTGAGACACTCAAGAGGGAAGCTCCAGAAGGTGCAAAAAATAATGAGTCTATCTCCGCCGCTGTCTTTGGTTGGAGGAATGTTTCAGCCTATTTCTTCAATGTGAAACATACGCACACGCAACATTTACAGATGGCACAGAAGTTAAAATGACCTTATTAGAAAAGTCCAACTGTAGAAGTGAGTCCACCAAGGTGAAGACAAAGGCAATTGTAGCAGAGTGGAGGTTGGTAGGATTACTAACTTTTAAGCAATTAGGTTTTAAAAGGTGACTACGCCAGTCTCGTTAAGGGTGAGACAACCCAGATGTTAAAAATACAATTTTCCCCGACAGGTTCTAGATGACAAGGATGACACAGCTGTTGCACATACAATAGTTTTTATTTTCTTCTGCTTTCAGTCTTATTCGTTTTCAAAATGAGCAGGCAGTTCACTTGAGTCCATATACACAAACAGAGTCTTAACTCTACTGAAGTCAATACAGGTAGGCCTACATATCGTGAAACGGTGACGGCTTAAGTGCGAGGCCTAGTACAGGTAATTTACTGAGTGTGTTAACTACACACTGCACTGCGAATGCAAAATAACACTGCAATCAATCAAAACTGTACACACAAAACATAATCAAAATAAACAAAATAAGTCACAGCACACTGAAATGATTCACAGTGAAGAGGTAGCCTATGTTTATCAAATCAGGCCTCTTGGCAGAGAGTTTACTATACCACTCAGGGGATCTACACCTCACCAATAAGTGTACACGATACTGCTACAAATCTCAACCGGCCAGTCCCCAATCACTCATCCCTTGTCTAAGGGGTGGGTGACTGGAGCTGACCGTGTCAGACCGTATGGCTGAAAGACGAAAGCGTCGCGCACCTGCGCAAAGAACAACAACCTGCCACAACTAAAAGAGTTCGTGGTGGTTTAAAAAGGCAAAATAACAAACACAACACCGGGAAAAGACGGCGGCGTCCCCCCACCCCCAGCCAATTGACAATAATTGTGCTCAAACTAGAAAGCACAAGACAGACTGGGTTAATGCCAGGGAAAAATGCCATTATCAATGAGCAAGGTGTGGCATGAAAGCCACAGGCACAGAGTGACGGTTAATTAGAAATTACCTTCAGTTGCAATTGGGAAGCACTGGACCGAGCTTGGAAGTCTACGGTTGACCCTTGCTTCACCATGCAATGCTTCGAGCCGGTTAGGCTACATGCGGCAACCTGGCGTCCGCATTTCAGCTGCGCTCTACGCGCTCCAGTGTGGGTCCAACACCCAACACGCCAACATCACCTACTTCACCCAGCGTACAGGGCTTCCCCAAGCGCCAACCGGTACTGAGGTTAGCCACACCTGGCTAACAGACAACATAGTAGGCAATTTATACTAACCGGAAGGGCTCCACCCTCGCCCACACGGGCAGCTGTTTTCAATTACAACATGCACACTAACAGGGGACCTAGTCCAACCTGTTACATTCGCCCCAGCTTTGAATCGGTACCGTCCCGGTGCCGCACTGTAGCTCACCCTATGATGGGGATAGACACACACACACGCACACACACATATGCACACACACGCACACACCTGCGCGCACACCTAACACATACCCAACACATTTATCAACAACAACATAACCACCACGGCACATATACACACACAAAACAATAAAACGCCGGATGGCGATGGAGTGGCCATGGTCGAGTCCCCAGAGAGCGGCCGGCCTCCGCCCGAGGTGTGGCTATCCAGCCCAGTCCTGGCTGGTCCTCTGGTCGGCTGCTGGGGGGTGCCCCGGCGCTGCTCACTCTCCGATTGGACTGTCGGCGGGGTTCGCACACGACGAGAGACCCGTGGCCCATCACACTCCCGTGCCAGGTGCCCTGGCTGGTGGCACCTCCAGCACTTGATTGGTGACCGTGGAGACCGGGGCCGCGCAACAACCCGTGGCCAGTCGCACTCTCGCTCCAGGTGCCCTGGCTGATGGCCCCTCCAGCACGTGAGCGGCGACCGTGGAGACTCTGGCTGCGCGTCGACCCATTGGCTCAGCAGGTCCAGCTGCCGCTGGTTCCGCGCTGCCATCTCCTGTAGCTCCGCCAGTTCAATCATTTTGGGCCCTGGGTGCCCGCCGCGGTGTCGCCCGCCGAGGGGGCAGCCGCCGTTCTTTCCCCAGTTAAAAACAGCAAAAAAAAAAAGAGAAAACCACGAGCTCTAACCAACAGCTGTGCCTCACAGGTCATCCATAGCCGACATACGCCAAAATGTAGCAGAGTGGAGGTTGGTAGGATTACTAACTTTTAAGCAATTAGGTTTTAAAAGGTGACTACGCCAGTCTCGTTAAGGGTGAGACAACCCAGATGTTAAAAATACAATTTTCCCCGACAGGTTCTAGATGACAAGGATGACACAGCTGTTGCACATACAATAGTTTTTATTTTCTTCTGCTTTCAGTCTTATTCGTTTTCAAAATGAGCAGGCAGTTCACTTGAGTCCATATACACAAACAGAGTCTTAACTCTATTGAAGTCAATACAGGTAGGCCTACATATCGTGAAACGGTGACGGCTTAAGTGTGAGGCCTAGTACAGGTAATTTACTGAGTGTGTTAACTACACACTGCACTGCGAATGCAAAATAATACTGCAATCAATCAAAACTGTACACACAAAACATAATCAACATAAACAAAATAAGTCACAGCACACTGAAATGATTCGCAGTGAAGAGGTAGCCTATGTTTATCAAATCAGGCCTCTTGGCAGAGAGTTTACTATACCACTCAGGGGATCTACACCTCACCAATAAGTGTACACGATACTGCTACAAATCTCAACCGGCCAGTCCCCAATCACTCATCCCTTGTCTAAGGGGTGGGTGACTGGAGCTGACCGTATCAAGCCGTATGGCTGAAAGACGAAAGCGTCGCGCACCTGCGCAAAGGAACAACAACCTGCCACTACTAAAAGAGCTCGTGGTGGTAAAAGGCAAAATAACAAACACAAACACCGGGGAGGAAAAAAAAGACGGCGGCGTCCCCCCACCCCAGCCAATTGACAATAATGTGCTCAACCTAGAAAGCACAAGACAGACTGGGTTAATGCCAGGGAAATGCCATTATCAATGAGCAAGGTGTGGCATGAAAGCCACAGGCACAGAGTGACGGTTAATTAGAAATTACCTTCAGTTGCAATTGGGAAGCACTGGACCGAGCTTGGAAGTCTACGGTTGACCCTTGCTTCACCATGCAATGCTTCGAGCCGGTTAGGCTACATGCGGCAACCTGGCGTCCGCATTTCAGCTGCGCTCTACGCGCTCCAGTGTGGGTCCAACACCCAACACGCCAACATCACCTACTTCACCCAGCGTACAGGGCTTCCCCAAGCGCCAACCGGTACTGAGGTTAGCCACACCTGGCTAACAGACAACATAGTAGGCAATTTATACTAACCGGAAGGGCTCCACCCTCGCCCACACGGGCAGCTGTTTTCAATTACAACATGCACACTAACAGGGGACCTAGTCCAACCTGTTACACAATTGCTACGTGTACATGATGTTTTTGAATCGGATCTAATAGATCGGATTTAAGTAGATCGTATTAAGAGTTATTTTGCGACGTGTATACATGGCAATTTCACTTAAATGCGATTAAACGTCTGGGGAAAATAAAGCATTGCGATTGGACTGAGGACGCACGTGCTGAGTGAGCCAAATAAGGCGTGGGGGCGTGGTCGCCAAACCTCCGGGGAACTACTGGGACACAAGCTTATCTTCAGCCCGAAAATGAATTCCCTCAGTGGACTCAAGGCTGGTAAAATCCCCTTTGGGTCTGGTTCTTTCAAATGCTAGTTAGCACCCTCCTAGCTTAGAAAAACGAACTGGTGAAAGGGTGATGTGGAGTAACTTTGTTGTGCTTAATTACTTCGTGGGGCACTTTTACATCAATATATGGAAGCCACAACATTTTTAGTCGCTTAGGGACTTTAAATTAAGCAAAACTTTCATGTGAAAATCAACAGGAAGTGCCGCCATCTTTTTCTCACTGACAAAGAGCACGGGCTCTTGGCGCCATCGTGTGGTCAACGAGCATGCGTGGAACGACCGGATTTATTGTAATTCTGATTAAAAGGTTACATGACAGAGGAACGTGTTTAATCGGATTTAAAAGAGGAATAAACCACCCACTTTAATCGGACTTAAAGCGATGGTTCGGAGTAGAATCACCCTAATGCCATTTGAACCGTGACACCCATCCACCTTTACACCCGAAGTGTTTTCTGCCGCAGACTTACATCAACAGAGTTGCCGTGTTATTCGATGTTTATTCCGGTTAGCTTGACTCAAGCGCATATGGATACTGGGCACCGTCTCCAAACTTTCCCCACAAAAATAACATGTCATTACACCAAACTTCTGCAGTAGCACAAATATGGTCTGTACTCACGAAACGAAGCATTTGGAAGTTTGGAAATAGTCCAGGAGTTTAGTATTATCAACACAAGCTGAATAGCTTCTCTGCTGCTAAAGCTGTGCCAACGTTACTTCCGTCATATGAGACAAGCCCGTAAAAGTCTTCAACAAACTTCCAGACGAGAGTGTTAAAAAAAGTTTTCACTGAATTGTGATTAAGGCTTATATTTTCAAGGCAATACTTAAAAGATATTTCAAATCTTACCTACTATCAATTAGACAAGGATTTTCGTTATCAATACTGATGCTGAATTCACTTTTCATTTGTGCATACTATGAGCTTCGTTGAGGACTCTTACATGCTTGTCTCAGATGACAGAAGTAACGTCGACTCAGCTTTAGTGGCAGAGAAGCTATTCGCCTTGTGTTGATAATAATAAACTCCTGGACTATTTCCAAACTTCCAAATGCTAAGTTTCGTGAGTACAGACCATATTTGTGCTACTGCAGAAGTTTGGTGTCATGACATGTTATTTTTGTGGGGAAAGTTTGGAGACGGTGCCCAGTATCCATATGCGCTTGAGTCAAGCTAACCGGAATAAACATCGAATAACACGGCAACTCTGTTGATGTAAGCCTGCGGCAGAAAACACTTCGGGTGTAAAGGTGGATGGGTGTCACGGTTCAAATGGCATTAGGGTGATTCTACACCGAACCATCGCTTTAAGTTTAAATCGGAATAAACTTAAATCCTGTTCGGTAAGTGTTTACATGATGTTTTTCAAAGCGGAATTAAGTTTTAATGAGATTTAAAGTGAGTTAAATCGGATTTAAATGCCTCATGTAAACGTACCAAATGTTGCATTATTTTTATTAGTTTCAAACTAAGAATGCACTGAACATGCTCTCTCTCTCTCTCTCTCTCTCTCTCTCTCTCTCTCTCTCTCTCTCTCTCTCTCTCTTACACTCACACACACACACACGCACGCGCACACACGCACGGATGCAAACGGACAAACACAAATAGAGTTATACAAACTGAAAAGAAATATAAGCCTGCACACTGAATAATGGTATGAAATGTGAGTTTATAAGCACAATCATTTTGGATCCAACATTTCCATTCAGGCCAATGTTGATGAAAGATATGTCCGAACCACCTTGTGTGGACCTTTGTTATGTCTTTTTAGGGTTTTTTGTATCACTGGTGTGATGTGCAGGCACTCTCCTTTTGATATTGACTCAAACTGATGACACCTCTGGACTGTGGATCTGACAGAAAAGGTTTGTATTCATTTCCGCTGTCAAGTGGTGAATATTTAATCACAGCCCCAGCCATGTAATTGCCAAAGAGAGGGACTAATTCTCCCATTGATCATTAATTCAACCGACGGTGACAAAAAGTCAATTCAGCTGCTACTACGAAGTCCAAGTAGAGAGGCCTGTGTGCCTGTGTGTGTGCGTGTGTGTGTGTGTGCGCGTGCGATTGTGCGTGTATGTGTGTGTGCGTGCACACGTGTGTGTGTGTGTGTGTGTGTGTGTGTGTGTGTGTGTGTGTGTGTGTGTGTGTGTGTGTGTGTGTGTGTGTGTGTGTGTGTGTGTGTGTGTGTGTGTCACTGCATATTTCATCACACACTCACACATTTACCTGCAACTGCTCTGCTCTTTCACAGTCAGGTCACGTATCGTCACGTAACTCCGCTCCCGTTGCACTTCGTCACGCACTTGTCCTCGTGTCACTGCACTGATCTCTCCATTTTTTTTCCTTCCCTTCTCTCCTACTCTCCCTTTTACCAGTCTATCCCTCAGTGCCCTCTCTTGATCCAGCCCTGTCTGTCCACATCCTTTGACACGGTGTCAGCTTGATGCATCCTACGCGTGCAGACATCGCCACAGTGTCGAAACTAATGAGAGCTGAGTACGGTCTTCTAGTAGCCAAGCTGCAGTCAATGTGAGATGTTGGAACTAACGGACGAGGGGTTGAGGGTATGGGGACAACAAGGGGACGAGGGTGGGTGAGAGTCCGAGATAGGAGAGGGTTCAGTATGTTGCTTCAGATAACCCCTTTGAGCAGGGAGCTCAGCCTCAGACCAAAGGGCCTCAGCGACTCAAAGAGCACCTTTCATCGCGCCCATCTCTGACAGCGGAACTGCACAACTGAGAATAGCATGCGTGTGTGAATGGCAGGAAGATGCCCAAATGTCTGAAGTCTGGGTCTGGCTTACAGGAGGAGTTTGTTCCTTAAAAATACCCACTCCCTGTGGTACAACACTGTGGTATACAAGCCTAATGCACTTCTCGCTTCCAAAAAACTCTCACTCTACTCGCCCTCCTTCTCTTCTCACATCTCTCCCTCGGTCTCACATACCTCTGTGTTTAATTTCTTTCATCAGCTCTATTTCTCATTTTTCTCTTGGGGTGCACTTCTGATTTCTGACTTCTGCTTCTGTCTCTCTCTCTTCTTATTTGTGATTCTTTCCCTTTCTTGTCACTCTTGCCCTCTATTTATTTTCTATTCTTTTTTGTCTCGTATGTCTCTCCTTTCCGTGTGCCCTCCCTCTGTCTCTACCTCTACTTTTTTCTTATTGACTTCTGCTTTTCTAACCCCCTCTCTCTCTCTCCATACCTCTCTATCTCTTATTGTATTTTCTCTGTCTCTCCTCTCCTTCATAACACTCCTGCCAAGGCTGATGAAGTTTGCAGGACTGTAGCCGCGGCTCCAGTTACCTCTGTGCTATGATGATAATCTTGTTCTACACAGAATTCATTGTGCATCTGCTCGCGAAAACACCAATTAGAGCTCTCCTCTCTCCAGTCATATCAGAGTACAGCAATGAACCGTGGAAAAGCATATGGTGCGCGGGGAAGCGATTGAATGATTGTGTGTGTGTGTGTGTGTGTGTGTGTGTGTGTGTGTGTGTGTGTGTGTGTGTGTGTGTGTGTGTGTGTGTGTGTGTGTGTGTGTGTGTGTGTGTGTGTGAGTGAGAGAGGGAGAGAGAGAGAGAGAGAGAGAGAGAGAGAGAGAGAGAGAGAGAGAGAGAGAGAGAGAGAGAGAGAGAGAGAGAGAAAGAGAGTAGGCTATATAAAACCTGTGAGTACAGACACCAGCTGTCTGTCATAACCATCTCTTCAGGAGCCAGCCAGAACTCAATCAACCAGACTCTAGACTTGTCCTCAATGTTTACACACGCACGCACGCACGCACACACACACACACACACACACACACACACACACACACACACACACACACACACACACACACACACACACACACACACACACACACACACACACACACACACACACACACACACACACAAAGCACAAACACAAAGCACAAACACAATTTCAAGCCTTTCATAATGCTAAGCCAACTCACAAATAAGTCCCTCGTTCCCCCACCCGATCAGAAAAAAAGTAACTGTATGATGATACCAAAAAAAGTTTTTCTGTCACACAAGCAAGCCAGCAGGTGGTGGTGGCAGTGCTTACATCCAACTTTTTAAGTATCATGAACAACTCATTCATTTCTGTGATGGATGGTAGTTGACAGAATAGCACCAAAACCCACATCTCGCATCCTGTACTGTCTCTTCCCCCTTCCTCCTTCCTTTCCTCTTCCCCTTACCTTGTGTGTTTCCCCTCCCCACCCTCCTTCCTCTCTTCTTTCCTCTTGCAAGCAGCCAGGTTTGGGCCTTCTCCTCATCTGCTTGATGCCTGTTTTCGTAGCAGGAGCATCTGCACGGCCGGCCCCACAGCCATCTCCATTTGGATAAACTGTAGTCAGCATTTCTACTCCGGAACGGCCTCACACAGAGTGAGCTCATCCAACACAGAGTACATTTACCTCTCAGATATGTGTGCGCGCATGTGCGTGCATGTGAGTGTGCGTACTTGTGTCTGGCAGCAGGGAACAAGCACTATGTGCTGTAAACAGAAGGAGTGAAGGCAGCATATGGAGAGGAAAGTGCCATTACTCATTCTGTGACCAGTGACAGGGAGGCTGAGTAAAAGAGTGTCTCTTTTGTTTTACCCAAACTACTCCGCTTCAAAACAAGCACCTTTGGAGTATTCTCTCTGTCTGCTTCTCCATGGTTCATTTAATTGTTTTCTTAAGTAAGAGCACCTGATACTTCAGCTGGGATTATGTTGTTTAAAATGAACACAGTGCACCATGTGTTTATCTTCCAAATGAGAAGTCTGTGGACATTTCAACATCTCTTAGTTGTGTTTTTCCGTTCCATATACCTCACAGCTTGTGACTTTTTGAATAGATCTCTCCTGAATAACTCCCCTTCAATTGCAGAGGAGATAATACATATAATATTAAGTATAGTATCTATTTTCCTATCTACTGTCAACATATACTATCCTTAGGCCTACACTTTGAAAATAAAATATCAAGACCAGCAAAGCATGTGAATTCATAATCCAGACAGGACTTTAACTGAACGGTTAATGACTTACCAGACAAACATCAACTTTTCTCTGGTAAAACCCGACTTCATCATTTCAGATGGTGGATCGCACAACAAGGACATCTCGGCTTTATTCATCAGAAGACCGCGCTGTTCTTTTGGTAAGAAAGAAAAGTTTGCAATGAGAAATAACTGAAAGAGATCACAATGACCCCACATTGGCTTTATTGCACGGCATGTCTTGCCAGGGTTTATGTTGTCGCAACCATTGGCTCGTACGGTAAGTGGCAGCAATATTAAGGGAAACCACACCAATTTGTACATTTCCAATCATTATTCACGAAATATCAGTAATATTTATTATTATTATTATTATTATTATTATTATTATTATTATTATTATTATTATTATCGTCATCATTATTAATTATTTCTTTTTATAGCATCTGTAATGGACCCCAAGGTCGCTTCACAAAGAGGAGATGGGCCTAAAGGAACTTTCCCTATCTCTTGTGCGTGCCTACTTGCATTCCCTACTGAGTGTCTTCATTTCACACACACACACACACACACACACACACACACACACACACACACACACACACACACACACACACACACACACACACACACACACACACACACACACACACACACACACACACACACACACACACACACACACACACACACACACACACACACACAGCAAACCCAGGAATGACCTTGGCATCCGTTCTGTCTGTTCTATCTCCTCTGATCCATCAGTACAGGAACACATGTTATCAGTGTATGTGACTGTGTTTGCGTTAGCCTGTTGTGTGTGTGTGTGTGTGTGTGTGTGTGTCTTTTTCCCTTTCCCTTGCTGGTTCTCACTGTGACATGTCTTGTGGCTCATTCCCTCCACCGGAGCTGGTGCCTCCACCCACCACTCCTGCCGCTCTGTGCTCCTTGGGTGGATGCAGCGAGGGTGCCGACACGCTGGCAGATTAAAGTGTCAACGACGCAGCCGCCGTACCACCAACGGCAGCCGGTGACAGGATGCTCCCAGCGTGGGCCGGAGGTAGGTGGGAGTTTGTGTGTGTGTGTGTGTGTGTGTGTGTGTGTGTGTGTGTGTGTGTGTGTGTGTGTGTGTGTGTGTGTGTGTGTGAATGTCTCTATCTCTCTCTCTCTCTCTCTCTCTCTCTCTCTCTCTCTCTCTCTCTCTCTCTCTCTCTCTCTCTCTCTCTCTCTCTCTCTCTGTCTCTCACCAGCGGATTTGTAATGACCTATTCTGACAGAACTCACATCATCAGTGGCACTAACTTCAATGAACAGACAGAGACAAGAAAAAAAAAACAATATCAGAAACCCTCAAAGAGAACAGCAACAGGTTTGAAGGAAGAGAACAATAAACAAGAGATAATGACAGAGGAGGAGAAAAGGGGTGAGGACTGAGGAGCTCTAAAATTTAAAAAGAGGAGTGGCAGACAGCTTTGTTTTTTAATGCAGGTGATGTGGAGAGTAATGCTCGATGTGCACAATTAGCATCATGT
>NC_085879.1:7908898-7943898 GCF_034702125.1 Engraulis encrasicolus
CACTTTGATTTGTCCTCCTCAGTTAATTATCTGATGGCACAGAAAGACAGATGTGGCACCAAAGAAGTGGTGGTGACTTAGTCCTTCCCATCGCATAAGCAGCTCTGTGAACAGTTTAGATGTGATGATAATTCAGTGTCAGATCTTTACTAGATCTTTTTTGCGTTTTTTTTTGTCTTTAAGCTGCAAGGAAGGTATCAAGGTTACCCTGTCACATGTGAGAGAGACAGTTAGAGAGAGTGAGAGAGAGAGAGGAAGGTAGAAAGAGAGAGAGAGAATATTAAAATATCTTTAATTGAGGTGTCTCAATGTGGAAGATGAAAATGAACTACATAAAAGCCTTTTGGGGCTGGATTCAAAGCCACCAGGTTCTTTTGATCAGCTTACACTTCATGTCTGTGTGGTACACCAGATCGAGTGAAATCAAGCAAAATAGGAGGTGCCGAATTATATGACAGAGAGAGTGAGAGAATGATAAGGCGAGAGGGAGAGAGAGAGAGAGAGAGAGAGAGAGAGAGAGAGAGAGAGAGAGAGAGAGAGAGAGAGAGAGAAATAGAAAGAGAGATAGGTGCAGAGATGACAACACAAATAGCCAAACATATACACTACACACACGTACACGTGCACGCACGCGCGCACACACACACACACACACACACACACACACACACACACACACACACACACACACACACACACACACACACACACACACACACACACACACACACACACACACACACACACACACACACACACACACACAAATGAATCCTAAATAACCTTGTTGTTTGTCCCTGGGGAGCTAGAGGCTCCAGTGAAGTGTCGGCAGAAGCTGCTGTCCCTGTGCATACGCTCATGTGTGTCTATCTCTTCCTTGGCTTTTCCCTTAAAGTGATACTGTCCCATTTTTGGAAATAAGCTTATTTAACACCTCCCCTTGAGTTAAATAATAAGGTTTTACCGTTCTCCTGTACTTTCAACCGTTCTTGGGGTATGGCAGTGCAAATTTTACCTCCATGCCAGCAGTTAACATTGAGTCCTATGAGACCAGCTCGCGGCTAACTGGTCTCATAGGACTCAATTTTTAGCTTGGAGGTAAAATTTGCACTGCCATAACTAGAAAACGGTTGAAAGTACAGGAGAACGGTAAAACAAGGGGAGGAGTAAGATAAGCTTATTTCCAAAAATGGGACAGTATCACTTTAAGACCGCTAATGCTGTTCACTCTACAGTACATCCTCTCATGTATTTGCATTTTTTTTCACCTGATCTGTTTGCCGGAGGTAGGCCCTACAGTATATGTTCTTTTCGGCTACTTCAATTACTTCACATTTCATACTTTTGTTGATGTCATGTGTGTCATGCATGTTGCACAGTGTGCATTTAATGTGAAATGTGTATAATATATATTTCACAGCTAAACCTGTCTCTTGGGGACAAATAAAGTTCTTGAATTGCTTGAATTCAATTTCATGCAAACTAAACGAAACACATCCGTGGTTGACTGAACCGGGTAATTTTTGCTTTATAGCCTATAGACTCTTGCTTCTGGATTTGAAACAACAACACCCAGGGTAAGGGTTCTGTTGGCCCACTAGTAGTGTGAGGAATGTGCGCATATCCAGTAAAACAGGTGCTGGATCAAACAAAGATGCGTAAAAGAAGAAGGAAAAATCCGCACACTGTTGCTGCTCACATTTATTCAACACAACGTTTTGGCCTCAGGCGGTCTTTGTCCGCCTGACCGCCTGAGGTAGAAACGTTGTTCTGTTGGCCCACTCTCAGCTACACATTTTTACACCAAGCTGTGGTCTTTCTGGTGAGGGTTGCCTGGTAGCATGAGGTAATTTAAAAGGGAGGCTCTCCAAGCCTGTTCTGCCAGCCTATTCTGGGCCTACTAATTGAGACACCTACCCCTGACCCCCCAAAATGCCATACTACAGTGCTGATGTTGACGCTGCTCACGGCTTGGTGCTGTTTCTGATACCATGACTACTACTGTCACCTGGATGCTGTTGCGAGGGGTTGACGAACGCGCAGGTGAGGAGGTGTTTGCTGTGAGGTGTGAAGGCAGTGCCAGCTGTCTTCTACAGATCGTCCTGCCATCGCTGTAGTGCTCCTGGGAGCTTTCCAGCACTGTCCCCAAACATTTGGCTCAGGCAGATGTGGCTTGGACAGGTCCCATAAGGCAGAGGAGAGAGGGAAGGTTGGGGAGAGGGAAGTCATTGCTTTAGCCGTCAAAGTGGCCCCAGTGACAGCCAAGCAGGAGGGGGTTGGGATGAGTGGAGACACATCTTGTGCTCTGGAGTCCGGTGGCGTAGCAGTGCAATTAACACTTCCTGTGTCGAGGGAGTCTAGTCCCAAGTGCACACGGCTTACTCCGCAGTGATGGCAACTTAGCTTCGTCGGGAGTTCGGCTTGACATTACATGCCACTGATGTGTCTGTACAACTGCAACATGGTTCAGCTCTCAACTCCCGTTTTGCTACTAATTTGACGTCTTATTTTGTTCTTTCAGATGACTTATGAGACTGCTTATGAAGAGTTTAATTGTTGTAATATTGAAAAAGGAACGGAGCTGATTAGGGTAAGAAAGCCTGCAGTGACAGGCGTTTATGAGTGCCTCTGAATCTTGTGTAGTGTACACTCTGAAAGGGACAAAGGACTTTAAAAATAGCCCACTTAATTACGTCTTTACACTGGAAGCAGAGATGAAAGTCAGGCAATCAACTCAACTTATGAAGAGAAAAATGTCATAAGCTATTTCTCCACTCTTTTAAACTGTAAAACATAATAGAAAATTGCCGCTCCCCAGTAGAAAGTCAAACCCAATCACTTTGTTTAAACCACAGACGGATCAACACCACCCATCCCTCAATCTTGCAGTCTTCACCATACGCACATGTATGTACGCATGCACATACGCACATATAATGCACACATGCGGTAAAAGTAGTAGCCTACACTAATAGATGCATCAAAGATTGGTTTCTCGTGGGCATTAGACTATAAAATGAAAAAAATAAGAGAAACAATAAGAAAGGAGCTTTAACCCCACAACTATTGTTCCAGAAATATTCTACAGCTGCAGATGTTGAACCTTGCTTATTGAATTGGACATGTTAAACCTCTTCACAAGCCAGATAGAATTGGTCTATTGGCTATTCATAACATGTTCATAATTTTGTTTGGCACAAAGTCATCTAAGCATGAAGAGATTTCCTCAGCTCTATTTCTTGCCAGCTGTAGTCACTCTTACAGTGCACCGTTTAGGGCTCCGACCCCCTTAAATGCAAATAAACACTTAACGACCACTCCTACCGACACTAAGGGAGGAGTCGGGTGTGAAGTGGTTTACGCCAGAGGTGGAAAAAATGGTCTGACAGTGTAAAAGTCCTGCTTAGGTTTTCCTTCTGCGTGTGTTCTCCGGCTATGATGTCACACTGCAGGGCAAATCTAAATGGCTCACAGCAATATGTGGCAAATCATTTGAGTAACTGACAGAGAAGGATGGGATGTTTTTTCATGCTTAATGTGTTCATAAGATCAGTAGAGTCCCTAATACTGCACCCCCCAAAACTACATTTTGTGTAATATGTCCAATTATCATCTTCAATGACGAGGGCCCCCACGACTGGGAACACGTACCCAAACCTAGCAGCCTGTAGCCTATCCATCATTCTGTGTTAAGTCAGGGGCAATCCAATAACATATTCCATTAGAGGGAATACAGCGCAGCTTAAGTCTACAGCACCCCAGGTTGCTGAGGGATACTGTGTTATTTAAAACCTGTGCATAGGAACGCATCACACGGCTACAATGCCTGGCGTCAGTATAACTCCACCAGAGGGGTGCAATCAACGAGCAATTGAATCGTACCAGCCTCTCTTAAAGGGAGGGGGAGATGAAAGTGTTTCACCCACGATAACTACAATTGCGGGCCGAGGCATAAGGAAAAGAGTGCTGGTGGATTTATGATCTAATTTTCTCAGAGATAATGCCTGTGGATGGACCTGACTGTGAAGCGGAGAATAACTCCCTCTATCTATCTCTCTTTCTGATTCATTCCTCTTCTTCTTATCTCTCTCTCTCTCTCTCTCTCTCTCTCTCTCTCTCTCTCTCTCTCTCTCTCTCTCTCTCTCTCCCTTCTTTATTTTGTCCACTGTCGCACACCCCACTTCTTCTCTTCTTTTACGGTGCCCTTGTTTATTTATTATTACTTTTCCCCCCTTTTCTTCATTTTTTTATCCTCTCAATTTCCTCCTCAGACTGTTCTGATTTTATTCTCTCTTTCTCTTTCCTCTTCTGCCTGTCTGTCTATCTTCCATTATTAGGGGAGAAAATGGATGTTTCTGTCCCTCCTCACCATCTAATGAAAGCGATTATGTTTCCATTTGCCTTAGGGGACTTTCTCTCCAAAAAGAAATAAAATCAAGATCAATAACCGTTTGGAACTTGGAAATGGAAAGAGTCAAACTCGGTCATGATCCCTGCTATAACCCCACAAAGAGGTCATCTGCCCTAGCCTAGAAATCTAGACGCCCCTAGCGACCGCAAATTGAATTTGCTCCCGGGGGCAGTCTAGCGGACCCCGGTCGTTTTGCGAGGCTGAAAGTTATCCGATGACAGGGCCAATCAAATCGCGAGGGGGGCCGGGCTACCTAGTAAACAGGAAACTTTCTAAGAAGAAGCATGGTGTCCGTCCGTGCTACGTACAGCACGAAAGTGTTTACTTAATTTAAAAAGCCTGGATGATAATACATTTCGTGGCTGACATGGATTGATGTAATAATACACCATGAACTTATGGGACACAAATAGATCTCAACACATTACCATTTGATCATTCGATGTTTTAAACTAGCTCGGTAAGCTAAGTTGAGCATTTTACAGAACCAGATAGTCACACGCTATTATCAGACCACTACTGTAGGTGTAGAATGAAATTGCTGCCCCAATTTCTAATAAGACACATGCCATTAAAAACGAGACATTTGGGAGCTTTGGAAGTCTTTGCTTACTAAATAGATGGGAATGGCACCGAGTCTACCAAGCTAGTGGCTAGCTAACCTGTCGTCAACAACACAGAGCTAGGTATCCAGGTTAGGGTTAGGCTTAGAAACAAAAAAACTAGGGTTAGAAACAAAAAACTAACATCAAAAAGATAACTAGCTCCGTTATATGGCGGTGGGATCGATAGTCTGGCTAGTGGGAGCGAGCTGACCGGGGAGCGTCCTGCGTTGGGAGCGACAATCAGGGAAAGTTATGGGTATACAGCTAGCTAGCTAACGCCGAACATGCCATGTTGACAACAATCATAAATATAACCATTTAACAAGCCCCAAATTGCTCGACATTTTGCTGATTGATCAAGGAGGGCCA
This sequence comes from Engraulis encrasicolus, assembly GCF_034702125.1. Lineage (NCBI taxonomy): Eukaryota > Metazoa > Chordata > Actinopteri > Clupeiformes > Engraulidae > Engraulis > Engraulis encrasicolus. The sequence continues at coordinate 7,914,284 of NC_085879.1, forward strand.
TGTGGTTGAAAACGAGGCATTTTTGAACTGTATAAGTGAAAACACGATTTATTAGGAAACTTGTTTGTGGCTGTGGTCATCACACGAATTCACTGCTACGACGGCTGGAAGTTGCCGCTTCACCTACAAAGAGGCCCTCGCTAGTGGCTAGCTAACCTGTCGTCAATAGCAGAGCTAGGTATCCAGCCTTGTATTATATGCCTGTCCCAAATTCTAATAAGATCCATGTCATTAAAAACGAGACATTTGGGAGCTTTGAAAGTCTGTAAGTCGCTTACTAAATAGATGGGAATGACACCTAGTCTACCGAGCTAGCGGCTAGCCATGTATTAGTTAATGGTATACAGCTAGCTAGCTAACACCGAACATGCCATGTTGACAACAATCATAAATATAACCATTTAACAAGCCCCAAATTGCTCGACATTTCGCTGATTGATCAAGGAGGGCCATGTGGTTGAAAACGATGCATTTTTGAACTGTATAAGTGAAAACACGATTTATTAGGAAACTTTTTTGTGGCTGTGGTCATCACACGAATTCACTGCTACGACGGCTCGAAGTTGCCGCTTCAACTACAAAGGGGCGTGTCGCGTGTACGTTGTGAAAGACAGCTGTGACGTTACACAGAAGTGTGTGGGGATTGGTTGTTTGCCATCCAATTGCGTGACGTTGAGTGCTGAAGCAACCGTTTATCCCGCCCACACTGCTGCCCAGCCCTCCTAGACCCTGGTACAGCTTTTTGCTGCACGGGTCTGGCTGCGCTAGGCTACATCTGCCCACAAAAACAAACAAACAAACAAACAAACCACCTGGTCGCCTGGATTTACATTAAAGGAAATTACATTCGTTTAAGATCTCTTTCATTTAACTGACCTCAAACAGCTATTTCAAAACCAGCCTCCACATTATCAGGTTAAGGGGCCTTCGGTATAAAAAAATAAGATGATTTTCGAATCACAAAAGCTGCCACTGAAAAAGTCAGGCAATTTGGTGCTTTGCAGTATGCCACAATAAAGTAAGTAGGGCCTAAGTAAACACTGTAGAATCCCAGGCATGCAATAACCATGGGTTTTCGCACACTTCTATTCTACAGTGGTGAAATGTGATAAAGGTCTGATTAAGGTGTTGACAGCACCTGTAGTTCACAACCACAAATGCATGTGCTTTATTTATGCTGCCCTACAAAGGCAAAGAGCAGTAAGTGATTTTTTTCAAAACGTTTTTTTTTTTTTGCAGAAATTGAAAGTGCACGGTCGGCTCTTCAATCTGTTAAAATTTCATGTTGATCTGTAAACAGTTTCATGTAAATATTTGACATTTTAATTCACAGTGTGTATTGAACAGTAGGGTAAAACCAAGCCAAAGTGCAGCGTAGTGTTTTTGCTGCAGAAAGTGTGCATGATTGCATGTTTGTATGTTTACAAGGATTAGGGAAGAAAATGATCAAAGAACAAAGAAGATGCTAATCGCGATTGCTAACTGCTAAGTGTAGCTACCTAGCTTTTTCTTGAAAGTGTTCCTTTATTAGCAGTAAGAATCGGTAAAATGCACATTTGTTCCATTGCTTAGGCATCAAGGAACATTTTTACATCATACAAATATTGTGAGTGCCTACTGATTTTCCCATAAAAAGAGTGATTATGGTCATACTGCAATATCTTTGTGTATGCTTGTGTAATTTTAAGCTGTAATACAAAGGCAAAATGCAGTATAGCCTATAAAATTGCCAAATTGTCTAATTATAAATTTTGCTTTTAAATAGGCCTATGATTAAAAAGTTGTGTAAAGAAAACACAAAAAGCTGTTTTTCTCAGTTTGGGGTTTTTGCACATACTGCTCTTTGTCTTTGTAGGGCAGTACGTCTATTCACATCGACCAGGGAATAAAAATGCTGAAGCTCAATTCTTTTATCCCCCTGAGCAACAGGCTGTTTGAGTTCCTCGGGACTGTATCGAGTCACATGCCTGTGGCCCCACCAAATGAAATTCTGTCATTTCATAAATGATCACTTGTCTTCAGGTGAGTAACCCAGGGTTGTTGCTGTTTTTCTTTTTTTTTACTGACAACCCGCTGGATTGGGAAAAGTATTGGAACACTCGTCTCTGGCTCTTACACAGCAACCTTGAGCTGTGATGGTGAAAATCTGCAGCGAAAGGAGGAAACTTTCATTTGTCCTGTCCCGTTTCTCCCTTGAAAACAAGGTCAACGGGCATTTGAAAAGCATTCTGCTGTGCCGAGAGGCTGCTGTTCTCTTTTTCTCCCCCCTCTCTCTCTGTCTTTCAATCTCTCACTCCCTCTCACTCAATCTGTCACCCTTCCTTCTGTGTCCTTCTCCTTCTTCTTCTTCTTCTTCTGCTTTTTCTTCTTCTTCTTCTTCTTCTTCTTCTTCTTCTTCTTCTTCTTCTTCTTCTTCTTCTTCACTGTGGCTGTTTTAGAAGGGAGCACATCCTTTGACTTCAATTTCACAGAAATTCGGCTTTTAGAAATATAGCCACCCTCACAAAAGGAAAACATTAAAAAATAAAGGTGTTGACAATATGATTCATTTAGAGCAACTTTCACCTGTAAAAACACTGAAAGAAAACATTTCATTGCACATCTTCTTTTCTTTGTCTCTTCCACCTCAGTTTCCTTATTCTCAGTTTCCAGTCTTATTTATTCCACCGGCCATGAAGTGATTTTCTTTTCTACCCTTTTTTTCTTGGTTTGTGCCAACTCTCGCAGCCTAATTTGATCGTGTGAAATGACCATAAAAAGACTATTACAACAGGTCCTTGGCTGTGACAACACAAACACTCTGCTGGCTTTTTTATAATTAAGGTGGTTGGTTAATGTTTTTTTCTATTGTTTTGTTTCTCCATCTCCTCCTTCCCCTGTCTCTTCTGCTCTCTTCCTCCACCAGTGCTGAACGTGCCCAAGGGGGAATGGGGAGGAGAAGAGAGAGAGAGTGAATGATAAGGAAGTGAAAGAGAAAGGGAGAGGAAGAGAAAGACTGCGAAAGTGACAAAGCACGGAGTCTCATTGTCACCCTTGAAAAAGGGAAAACAAAAGCAACGTTAAGGCCTGGCCATGCACTTGGCAAGTCTGACTGACTGGCAACGCACGTAGACCCACGTGGAGGAACAGAACACCCTGACCTATTACAGTTAGCCAGAAGGCAGAGAATGCACTGAATACATTGTACACATTCTGCCATTAATAGGGGAAATTGCTATATTGTTTCAATTCGCTTTGCCTTCACAGTCTAAAGCCACACAATCAGAGCTTGTTGGAACATAAAGTATGGTATATCAGCAGTGCAAGTCAGATAAAAGAGAGAGATTGCTGATGGCCAAATGGATGTCACAACCAGTGACGGACTGGGATAGAGAAACGGCCCTGGCATTTTGACCCACAACGCGGCCCCGCGGACCCAAGACCCCCCAGTAGCGGCGCCCCCCCCCCCCCCCCCCAAGTTGCAACAACTTGGTGACCGCGCACCACATGAAAACACATTGGTAAACACAAGGTGCATCCTGATCCTACTAGAACTAGGTGCATGGTGCATCCTACACGTCGAAAACGGTGCGTTATAACAAGCGCACTCTGCACTCGTTGGCCCGCCCCACACAGAGAGAAATTGTGACTATTAATAAAATAGTAGGCCTAGTAAACACTGAAGTTTCAGAAACCGACCTTTAAACAACAGGCACCAGGCAAGCATCAACGTGCCTACACACACACACACACTATAAAATCAATGAACCAACCACTTTTGATGTCCGCTTTGCTCTCGCACCGCTTCTTTACGCAAAAGCCCCTTCTTAACGCTGGACAGTGGCCCAGCTATATGATGACAAGACTATGAGTGGGAGTCAGTCCAACTTCTATGCTAACCAGTCCAGAGCTGAACGCAAAACAACATACCGTAGGCTACATCGATATGGCTACTAAAATGTATTTCAGCAAGACAAGCCACCAATTCGAGAGCCCATTACCAAGTCATGAAGTTAAGAATAAGCTTACAGTACGAATAAGAAAAACTGTAACAGCCCCCAGATAAGCTAAAAAGGTTTACAGATCACATCACCTTGGCTAGTAGCGAGACTAGCCACGGACTGGCTTATGACAGTAGAAACGCGACCTTACGTGAAATAAAAAAAAGTGTCACGGCGGACACAAACAATGTTTATTAATGGAAATCCTTCAGCCCTACCTGGTCTTATTCGTAGCGTCGGGCGGTGCAACACATCTTCTAATATCCATATTTGTGTGGGCGAGAGAGCTCTGCGTGCTATTCCATGTGTGAATGGCCTTGTGATTTCTTGGCGATTGCAGAGACAAAACAACACACTTCTTCATGGTCTTCTTCCAAGCAAGCCAAGAAGCTGGCATAATAGATACTAAGACATAGATTCGAACAGAACACCGTGTTTTCAGTGACAACAACCTTGAATTTATGGGACACTTCTTGTCCGCCACACACCGCAATGCTCACATGAAGTTTATCGTCAGTCACTAGGGAGACGGAGGACTGAACTGATTAAGAAAATACCTGAAAAGACCACAAGATGGCAGCATCTCACCGCGTAGTGACCACCAAACACCTCCACAAGTCAAGTCAAATGTGCTATCAATTTCCATTGCCGCTCCCCCTTCTTTCGTTTAATTCCTCCTCTTCCTGGACCTTCATTATTTTTTCTTAATAGCTATAATTGTCCATTCGCGTCGCGACATCTACCGTCAGTTTTTCTCTACAACAAGCTTCAGAATGTTGATGAATCTTTAGGCCTACGTTCTTTTTCTTATGGCGGGAACCGAACGTAAATAAATTTAAAAAAAATCCCACAAAGCAATGCTTTACTACAGTTGTCTCAAACAAAAGCAAAATATAAATAGGTAGGCTATAGTTTTTTTTTGTATTATTTTGAACACTTTTACATCATTGGAATATATATTCAGGAAAAATACAACATGAAACATAATGAGACCCACCCATCAATATGCCACCGTCCGTGTGTAATGTATGGCAGTGTCAGTGGTATATATAGCGAAACGATGAGAAAGGAACGCTGTGTGAACAGAACTTTGAACGCAGACAGTGTGATATTGCTTCGTAAATCCCAATAGTATGATTATGGGGCCGCAACGAGCATTGGAAGGGCCGCGAAGGTTATCTAAAAGGCCGCGGCCCTTCTGGCATGTGCCCAAATGCCAGACTGTCCAGTCCGTCCCTGGTCACAACCTACACCTCTGAAGTTGTGGAGTACACATATTCAAAATAAATAGAAACCATTTCATTTCAAAAGATAACCACATTAGCCCATAAATTGACGCAGTGACTGTGTGTGTTAGAGAGAAAGAAAGAGATTCTCTGTCTAATCTCTGACTTTGAGGACACGAACATATTTCTCTCTCTCTCTCTCTCTCTCTCTCTCTCTCTCTCTCTCTCTCTCTCTCTCTCTCTCTCTCTCTCTCTCTCTCTCCCCCTCACCCTTCTCCTCTCCCCCTGTCTCAATCACTTCCATCCAGCCTTTCTGCTCTTCACTCTTGTGTCTTTTGTAGTGGTGGGGTCAAGACAAAGTATACTGGACCCCTCAACCCGCCCCATATTCAGTCTGCTCTGCGGCAGGTTTTGAACTACATCCAGACCCCCGGGTCAACGACTTCATCAAAGCTTGTCGAGGTCCTGCATGTCATAACTCTGATCAAAAAACACATCCTTCCATTTCAGTAGCAGTGTAGAGCTTCAAAGGGCTGTCCCCGTCTTTTTAGCCCGACACATGTGACAGAGCTGTGATGCCGACAAATTCTGTAAAAACTGCTTCTAGAATGAACAGGAACTACAAAGGACACGGATATGAGAAGAGAGTGGAAAAAGTAGAGGGTGTAAGGAATACAGAAAAAGATTGAAGGGCATTGACGACAAATAGGCTGAAACTGAGAAGATCTGGACGATTTTTGTGCTGCAAAAGTCAGAGAGGGTAAGAGAAGTCATTCCGCTTGCTGTTGAGATACACAGAGATTAATACACCTAATTAATCATGATTGCAAGGGCGGCACCCATTTCCGGTTGTGCCGTAGGGTAATTTAATTGCGTCTTTAGCATGACAGCTATTCATATTCAACCGCAGGAAGGCCTTGAAGGCCCAGACAAAGACCTTGACAACAGTGTGACCAGCAATCAGCTGTCTTGCTCAGCCCTCATTCAAAACACTACACTGTCTACATGGTTTACTTAATATCTATCTGGACCCATAAGATTCAGTTATACTGTATATGCTTGGAGGTAGAATTGTATGGCCAGACTTTGAAAATGGCTTGATGTGCAGGAAAAAGGTAAAACTCAATAATTCAACTGAAGTGGAGGTGTAAAATTAGCTTTTTTTCCAGAAATGGTATGGTATCACTTCAAGGCTGCTTATTGACACCTGTTCACTGTGCCTTGGGTTACAGACTGTTCCAGTAACTGCAAGTGTAGGGAAAAAATAATGGACCAAAAGTCTGTTTCAAACGAGTGTTGTGTGATATCGGTCAGTTGCGCCTGCCGGTGTGGTGCAAGAGGGTAACGGACTACTGCACTGTTACACTCTGGTATGCAAATTCACTGTGTTTCTGAATGGTTGTTGGTTCCATGGCCATGAATCAATCCATAAATTCAAGAGGAGAGAGGGGCACATGTTTTAGAAGGTCAGGCATGAGGAAGTGGAGAAGATCAGGTGTACATCTGAAGCCATTCACTCTCCTCATAAACATGCATTTAATAAAATAGATACATAGATAGGAAGTAGGACTAGGAAGAGATAATGTCTGTATTTATATTAAGAGATGTGCCCCTGACTACTTTTTATTCAGTCAGCTATAGGAGCAGAGCAGCCTAATGTTTACATGCCGCAAGTATTATGGGGAGACTTTGTGAACATACAGACAGAGGTGTAAAAAAGGTCAGCTCCTTGGACACATTTCACTTCTTCACTTCAAAGAAATGACTTTATGATTTGTTATTCTTCATATTCTGTCTGAATTATATATGTTGATTTATGGAAAATAGGGCAACTGAGCTGGAATAAAAGCCCTATACAGTAACGGTGGTTATGGCAGCTACGTGTGCACTCCAGAAACCCTTCCGTCTTCATTTAATTGACATTCAGTTACCATGGGGGCTCATTGTTACTATGGCTAATTCAAATGTCAACCTTCTGTTATTGTCCAATGTTCTTTGAGTGAACATGTCCACTAAATGGCAAAAGAAAATGATTTGCGTAAAGCCATGCAGAAGACGACAGAAATCTGAAAACACACACAGAAAAGGGTTTGTGTGTCTGTGTCTATTTGTGCGAGACTGATGGTGTGTGTGTGTGTGTGTGTGTGTGTGTGTGTGTGTGTGTGTGTGTGTGTGTGTGTGTGTGTGTGTGTGTGTGTGTGTGTGTGTGTGTGTGTGTGTGTGTGTGTGTGTGTGCGTGTGTGCGTGTGTGCGTGTGTGTGTCACTGATACCTTGAAGCTATCAGAGTGAGCTTCATTGCCTGTTCTCCACATGTCTCCCCGCCCTCAGGCTGAGATTCCGCAGAGGCTTCGCTGCCTGGAAGAGATCAAAGAAGGCAGGAACTAAATCTAAGTCTTACATCAATATATCTCTCCCGGTTTGGTTTTTAACTGCAGGTCAGAAAACAGTTCACCCTTTTTGGGGGTGGTACATTGTTTAAGATCCAATGTGTCATTGGCATGCCTAGTGGCTGTGTGTGTGTGTGTGTGTGTGTGTGTGTGTGTGTGTGTGTGTGTGTGTGTGTGTGTGTGTGTGTGTGTGTGTGTGTGTGTGTGTGTGTGTGTGTGTGTGTGTGTGTGTGTGTGTGTGCAGGGACGCCACTAAAAATGTTGGGCCCCATAAAAGATTTACATTTTGGGCCCCCAAATTATGTTATCAGCATCCTTTCAGGGGCCCTGTCAGTGCTGTCGGGCCCTTAAAATCTGTAACACCTTTCCCCCCCTCGCGGCACCCGTGTGTGTGTGTGTGTGTGTGCATGCGAGAGAGAGAGAGAGAGAGAGAGAGAGAGAGAGTGAGCGCGCGCGTGCGTGTGTATGAGAGAGACAGAGACAGACGAGAGATCACCTATTGTCTGTCATGAAAAACATTCCAAAATTCTTTACCTCTCCATTCCAAAGTCATTACTTGCCCTATGCATATTTTTACTAGCCTGGGCGATAAGCCGACTGTTGACTCCGTCAATCAGTCTGGCAAAAGCCATGAGGAATCCGTCTCCGTGGAGTTCCAAACTCAAATTAAAACCCATATTGTGCTTTATTAGCATGCCTGTTACGTTATAGCTTCGCAAAAGCATACAAATGTCAAAACGAAAGTGTGAATATAGTTACCTTAACCAATCAGTAACGCAGCTCGCGGGTGAGTTCTACGTCACCACTCTCAACTGTTTGCTGATTGGCTAAACAGTGAGAGAACCGAGCTCGAGGCTTTTGCCAGACGATGTGCGGAGCCAAAATCTTTGGGTGGAGTACATGGATGGCGTCGCTAGGCTATATTTTTACAGGTTGCCAAATTAATCTGAAGGGAGCTTGGTATAGCAAAAATAAGGCTATGGCTTTTTGCACAAGGCAGCCTATAAAAATTCTAAATGATCTAGATTAAAAAGAAAACGTCACTCCTAAATGTGCCCTATGTAAATGTAAATTATGGTTTCCATAAAAATGTAAGATTTAAAGCGGAAATAAAAACAGGGATTTCAAACCTGCAATTAGACAGTTATTATCCAAGGGTTGTCGGTTCGACTCCCGACCCGCCAGGTTGGTGGGGGGAGTAATTAACCAGTCCTCTTCCCCATCCTCCTCCCTGACTGAGGTACCCTGAGCATGGTACCGTCCTGCCGCACTGCTCCCTTGGGGCGCCATTGGGGGCTGCCCCCTTGCACGGATGAAGCATAAATGTAATTTCGTTGTGTGCAGTGTGCAGTGAACACTCGTGTGCTGTGGGGTGTTGTGTCACAATGACAATGGGAGTTGGAGTTTCCCAGTTGGGTTTTCACGTCACTTATTCCATTGTTACTGTGTGATCAGAGATGAGAATAAAAAAAAAAACAAGAATAATAAACAAGTGCTGAGCCACTCAAGGTTGCAATTTGTGTTACTTTTTTATTTGGCTACAATGTATGTATATATATATATATTTTTTTTAAATAAAAAAAGTAAAAAAAAAAATGTAATCTTGAGTGCCTCAGCATCTGTCTACCTGGACCAAGTTTGAGAGCCCCTACACTGATGAGCACTGAAAAAAGGTGAAGACCCAGAAGCACTCCAATTGCCTGCTTGTGTTTAATGATAAACAAGTATTGAGATTACAGTAGCATTGTGTGTGTGGAAAAGAGACATAATTATAAATGCATACAGGTTCATATACTTGCTCCATGTTTGCTCCCTATAACATATTTCCTCTTCATTTTCAGTTTTCACTGTTGGAAACGAACAAATATAACCAACCTAACTGAGATACAGAAGACTTTGCCAGGCATTTAGGATCACTATCGTGGCCATCTCCAAATTGTGTATGCATGTGTGTGTGTGTCACAGGTTCAATCACCAGGGGTACTTACATTCAATTATCCAAATACCCACCTTCGAGTTGTGCTTGTGACCTGACACTTCACTGAGGCCACTACTCCATGTAGAAAACAATTAAGTTTCCTGGAATCTCGAAACAGATCGGTCATTGAGTATCATTCCGCTGTGTGAGGGCGCAGAGCACATTCCAACATTTATCCAACCCTTCCAACAAACCTTGTCAGTGAAATTAATGCTCACATATTAATTTACAATCAGAGTTGGTTAGTAATGCCCTGTGTGTGTGTATGCGTGCGTGCGTGCGTGCGAGCGAGAGAGAGAGTGCGCACGCGCGCGTGTGTGTATGGGTGCGTGCATGCGTGCGTGCGTGCGTGCGTGCGTGCGTGCGTGCGTGCGTGCGCGAGGGAGGTAGTAATGATTGCTAGGCTGAAAATGAGACAGGAATGATTGCTAGGCTGGTGTGTTCGTTTGCAACCCTTTCATTTTCATCCTTTCACATCATTTCTGGAACAAGTGCCTGAGCCACCCCTGCACCATTAGATTTGTTCAGATGCCAAATGTGCATGTTGTGAGAGGTGACAGACTGCACACCGTGCACACCTTCAAAAAGTGTGGACAAGTGCAGCCCCTTAATACATGCCATACCTCCTGTTGCACGCTGTAATAGTCATTGAAAAGTGAACTACCAGTACTACACTACTATGACATAACACAGGGCCTTTAGTAATGCAATATGAATTGGTTATTGCCAAACTGGTAACAGTAAATTTATAACGGCATGTCTTAACAGGTTAATTTAGAGAGGTTTTTGGGCTAACCATCCAAATTATATGAGTTTGTCCACAGAGCAATGAGGCAGAGATAATGTCCATTTTCCCTCCTCCAGCCCGGGCTCTCTTGGCAAGACAATCGCTGTGAATAAACAGCACATTTTCTGTACAGCTTGAGGCTGCCAGGATGAACAACAAGTTTTATAAACAGGGTATATTAAGGGCTCTCCAACACAAGAAAAGAGAGAGAAAATGTGATTTGGATGAGGTCACTGAGTGCTCAACTGAAGGAACATTTCTAATTTATGAAGCAAGTTACAAAACCACCTCTTTCCAGATTCACACCACAAAGGAAGATTTTGTTTTTCTTCACTTCCCTCCATTCTGACTACTGTGAAATTGGCGAACGTAAAAAGACCAAATTTGCCAACTTCTAAAACCACTTAAAGCAGTGCTTGCCAAAATTTACAGCAGACATCGCCTTGCTCATGGCATCACTGGCCGTTCGTTCACAAAGCTCCTTACTGGTAAAAAATACCCTTGTGTGTCTAACCATTAATAACAAGTATGCCTGCTATGGAAAAGTGCTGCCAGTAATTAACCCTTAGAAGTGCAGCTTGTAATGATGTAAAAGTCAAGTAGGTTTTATTGTCAATTTCTTTACATACACTGGTCATACAAAGAATTTGAAATTACATTTCTTGCTTTCCCATACAGACATAGACTAATCTAGGTAAGGACATAGACAGTATAGACATAGACAGTACTTATACATGGACTTAAGACAGTATGGACATAGACAGTGCTCATACAGACATTTAAAGTGCAAGACAGTGCAAGGCAAAGTGGTGTGTTTGTGGAGCCCTGGGCCTACTTCCCTCACAGCACTTCCCTCCTTATAACACTCATCTATCGAATACCAGTATCCATACGCTACAACCCCAATGCTCACTTATGTAGGCCTATAGCAGTAACTGAGGTGACACTTAATTTCACTGTTTTTTTTTGTTTTTTGGTGTTTCCACATTTATCGATATGTAGTAGGCCTATGTAGAGTACTGTACCTAAACACTAACCCGAAGTTACAGCACATGCCAATGCATATACAGAAGCACAAGCACTGCAAAATGAACATACAGTGTTGTTACTTACTTATACTATGCCTCATGAATATAACAGGGGAAATACAGTGTAAAGATAAAAGGCTATGTTAGCCACAATGGCATTGACCATCATTGAGAAAAAAGTTATAGATGCAGTACAGTTGACATACGGCATGGCTGATTTTCACAGCTGAAATATTGAGGAAATACTGAAATATTGGGCATGAGGGATGGTGTGGGATGATGTGGGGCCGTCCATTAACAGACGTGAAGTGTGTGAGTGGGAGTGTGTGGGCAAAAGGGTCAGAGGGCAGTGGATATAAAGGAATAAGCACAAGTCCTGAATATCATGTCATTTATCTGTTAAATTTGGGTGAAAAGTGACTGAAACATGTACTGTAGGAGAGTGGAAGAGGCTTGCTCCATCCATTTCAATACATATACCTTTATGTCAGTAATAATGTCTTGTTTAGAGTCTTCTTCTCTAGACCTCAAGAGAATAAATGCTTTTTCATTAGTGACTAAGTTGATAATATTGACCTTTTTCACTACTTCATGTCAGTATATCAGTGAAATGAATTGACAAATGATTGAAATGAATTGACAAACAGATTAATCAGGTAGGGACTTAATCTTAAGTGACAGCCCCTATGCTTTACAGCAGGTATGTGTTTTGCACATGTAGCTTGTGAAAGGCACAAAGGCAGCAAGTGTGTCTAAGCGGGAACACAAATATTGAGCCAGTCTGGTCAACATCCTGATAGAAAACATTGCAGGCAAAACACAGGATTTTTTTTCGTTATGCACAACACACGGGCACCTGTTTCTCTGTCCGTGTACGCCTAATTGAACAAACACAGGCTAAATTGTTTATCGGATCGAGACTATTGGACGAGTAGGTCTTTACACTTTGGCTCTGAACGAGAGAAGAGAAAGAATAGACACAAAGCTGCAGTGACTATGAGAGGTGAGATGGTGGATTTGGTATGCACAAACATGTGTTTGACTGTGACACATGGCCTTTTGTGGCTAAATGTCATCAGTATGGCCTGTCCCGGCATACATCTCACACAATAAATCAAAATTCATCCCATACTTCCTGTTGTCCCAGAATCAGTCATATACCCACCTCAAACACGCAACCAAATGCAACCAGCCCTTTTCTTTCCTTTGTTCCTTTTGTTACTTCCTTTTTTTTGAGGATGTGAGTTGGGGGAAGGGGGATCGTCATGAAAGACAACACCATCATTTTTTTTAGAGTGAGTGAATGTCATTGTTTCTTTTACTGTGAATTCATGGAAGCTGGGAAAAAACCCAGGTAACATTGACAACAAGAACAGCTGGAGGAAGAAAGCCAATGATGGCAAAGGCTCCGTTGAATGAACCTCTTTGTTGTCTCTCATTATTGTCTTCACGCCTCACACCATCTCTTGCTGTTTCAAGAAGCCTGTTATTATCTGTGATGTTTTAAGTGTTAGCAAAAACACTTAATGATGCTATGAGTGAAGCAAAAACAAAAAAAAGTAAAAACAAGTAAAAAAAGAAACAGCGTGTTGTGTATGTATTTGCTTTGAAGTGTGTATGTGTGTGTACAATACATGATATGGGTACGTCTGTATGTTTGTGGGTGTTCACATGTCCATATTCATTCAGTGTCTGTCCCTATAATTGTAAAGGTTGTGGGGTGTGCAACACCTGTAAATGCAGAGGTTGCCTCAAATGTCACACTGAGATTTGTTTTATTTCCTCTGGGAATTGGATCTAATTGTTTACGGCATCATATCTGCCACTCATGACAGCACATCAGGAATGCCTTTCAGTTTAGATGAGGGCCCGCAAACAAAATATAATCACTCTTTTATGAAGGGCAGTATATTTTATTTATGTGTAATGAATTGCTTTGATTTGGTATTTTATGGGAGAAGTACTCCATAATTGAGTTCCACATCAATAAATAAAGTTTGATGTTGTTTGGGGTGGTGGACCGGTAAGAGACGAGAGCTGGAGAGAGGAGGGAGGTCTCCCGGTATGCAGCAGTTGAATTTCCTGTTATTCTCCTAAGAAAAAAAAAACAAGCTCAGAGGACAGAGATCTCTTAAAGAAAGTGCACTCAAACGTTGATCAACTGGAGGAAAGAAAAATCAACGATAGAACTGACAGGCATAGAGTGATAGAGGCTGGTCAAAAGAGGAGAGAGATGAAGAGACAAGGAGGAATGACATTAGAAGAGTTGGGTGGAGCTCTTGAATCTTAGTAGCACTGCATGTTGTCTGGCTGCATGCAGTCATTTACTTCACGATTATTATTTTTTTCTTTATATTACCAAAAATGCACCCACATTTCATTTTATTATTAACTCTGGTACTTCTTACTTATTTGTTCATTAGGAACACAGAAGATTCAACAAGAAAGGTGGTAGATTTAATTAAATGGTTTCAAATCTTTTGGCCTTCAGATTTTGTAATGCACAATGTTTCTATATGTCTCTCATCCCCCTCCCCACTCAGTTCCTGTCATCCTTGGCTCAATTTAAGCAGCTCACTGAGTTTGCTGCTGGCAGGCAGGCAGAAGAATATTAGCTTTATCATGCAGTCATCAGCAGTGATTCCAGCAGCCGCCCTCCTCCTCATTCGTGACCCCTGGTGACCTGACCACTGCTGCAGGAGTGTGACCCGTCCCGTTAAACATTCCATTAAGGAACCCCAGAAGCTGTCTAATGATGTGTGCCCCATCCAGTAGCCTGTCAATCAGGGGCCTATCAAAAACTCAATTTCCCAGGGAGCAATAGGGTCATGGCAAGACCCTGCAGGGGGAGCGAGGGGAACTCTTCTCCCCTTGAGGCTTTCATGAGCAATGACAAACACACATGGCTGTCTGGGCCACACACACATGCCTATGCACATTGTATGCACACAGGCACAAACACATACACACACACACACACACGCACGCACACACGCACGCACGCACGCACGCACGCACGCACGCACGCACGCACGCACGCACGCACGCACACACGCACGCACGCACGCACACATACACAGTGTCACTCTGGTCTGACCCCCAGTCCCAGTTCCCTCCTGGGCACTCCCCAGACCAGTGTAATGTCTGAATGGTGACAATATGTTGTCTGTCCTTATCTGGTCTGGGGTCAGTGACTCTGTGCATTGACACAGCAGTGTGGTTGGGGATGTGATTCTCTCTGATTCAACAGCTTTACCCCCGGGCAGCTGTGCTGTGTGGATATGGGATGGGACATACTACTAACATGATGACATTGGAGTCCTGGTGTTGAGCAGGTCTCTCAGACTCACAGTATTTATGCTCAAACTAAACTCCGTTCTGGGGAATGGTTTTCCTCTCAAACTTGCATGATTTCTGCTCTTTTCTTGAAGATCTGTAAATGACTGTAGGCTTATACTATGCGATTTCTTGTGGAGTTTTTTTTTGTAGAGTACATAGCCAAAGTGTGTGTGTGTGTGTGTGTGTGTGTGTGTGTGTGTGTGTGTGTGTGTGTGTGTGTGTGTGTGTGTGTGTGTGTGTGTGTGTGTGTGTGTGTGTGTGTGTGTGTGTGTGTGTGTGTTACTTATACATCTGTGTATTAGTGTGTGCCGAACCTTGTGTGTGTGTCTGCACATGAAGTGTGTATATGAGTGTGGGTCTATGAGCATGTGAAGTAGTTATGGCATGGTGCCAGCACATGTTACCACACGCTTCACATAATTCGACGACATGGATTGCTCATAGGGCAATTATATCAAGCTATTGCTGTTGCCGCTGCATCTCTCTGCTCAGCTCCCGATCACAAACATACTCTCTCTCTCTCTCTCTCTCTCTCTCTCTCTCTCTCTCTCTCTCTCTCTCTCTCTCTCTCTCTCTCTCTCCCTCTCCCTCTCCCTCTCTCTCACTCTCTCTCTCGCTCTCTCTCTCTCTTTTTCTCTCTCTCTCTCGCCAGCAATCGCTCCTGGTCCTCAGGAAAATATGGCTTTCTCTTAAGCGTTTTCTGCCCCATTAGATGTAAAAGATGAGTGCTGTGACATCTGCCATCTCCTGCTCACTGCCTGGTGCTAAAGAGGAGTTTTGACGTGACGTGAGGTGTTTCATGCCCCCATGCTAATTGAGGACTCAGTTTCACCACTTCTCTCATTCTCTCTTTATTTCTCCATCTTTGTCTCTCTCTCTTATTTCTTCCTTTCTTCTTCCCTCTCTCTCTCTGCTCATTGCAGGCCCGAATGCAAATGCTAAAAGAGCAGCTGTGGTGTCATGGTTAGGGAGTTTGACTGTAGATCACAGGGTTGTAGGTTCAATCCCCACCCTTACCAATCCCTCCCTTCCTGACATGGCTGAGGTGCCCTTGAAGAGCTTTAACAAGGTACCTATCCCCACACTGCTGCAGGGCCTGTTAGCTAAAGCCCCTTTTTCATCAGTTTCTGATGCAAATTTAAAGTTAAAACGCATCAAGTTGTTGCAATATAAGATGCGTCTGCATGGTTTTCCATCAACGATTCTAGCAAAATAAAATGACATCAGAACCAACCGTGTTGACTCGCCAGATTAGTGTCCATCAACATTTAAGCAGAATAGAACGCATTTTGTGATGGTAATGTAGGAAAGAGAGGGAAGATCATAAGGTGTTTGAGCAAGTGTTGGAACTATCGAGCCAGGTCCAGCCGTAGCTTCTGTGCCTGCGTGCCTTTTCTGTATCGCATTAAATCTATTCCATCAACTTGTAGTAATACAACGTTCCCCAAAAAATTCTTCTGAGTGATTAAGTGGCAAAATCGGCTTTAGAGTGATATAGCGGTTTTTCCATCACACCTGTGACACATCACATAATGTATGTCGTTCCACCAGGAGAAGGCTGTAATTATCATTGAAAAGTTAACTACCATACTACTACATGACTATGACATAAAACAGGACCATAATGCACTACGACTTGGTCATTACCCTTCTGGGAAAAGCAAATTTATAACGCTGTGTCTTAACGAATCATCTTGTTGATGAGAAAGGCACTTAAGTGTAATGTAATGTAATGTAATGAGAGGAAGGAAGTTCCAAATACAGTTTGTATGCATGTAACTCTATGTAGTTTAGGCCATATCCTGCATGGACTGTCAGTGGATCCATACAGGATCATGACACTGTTGTCATTGTAAGAGTTTTCAGACTGACTGTGGTGTGGAAGGGCTGTTGTGTGATGTCCTTGTGAACTCAGGGGCACTCGGTATAAAATGTAACAAACCAACACTCTAGACTACATACAGATGCTCTTTCTTCACATAAGACCTAAGACCCATGAAGCCATTCATATAAACACACTGATTTCTACACAAATGTCTACATTAAGGAGCCTATAAAAACAGAACTTTTGAAACGCTATAAAATATTTCATTAAGAAAGTTTAACGTTTCTGTCTTTTATCATTTAAAGCATATCCTGTTGAGTTTTGAGTCTCTCTCTCTCTCTCTCTCTCTCTCTCTCTCTCTCTCTCTCTGCAGTCTTAGTTGATATACACTTCTACCAGTGTTGGGAGTAACTTGTTACAAAAGTAACTAATTACTGTAATGCATTACCTTTTTGAGTAACGCAGTAATGTAACTGATTACAGGGGGAAAAAATCGGTAATATGTCCTCGTTACAATGCAAGTAACTTGCACATTACAACACATTTTTTTCACCTAAATTTTGTGTGGGTATTTTGTTTTCTTTATACAATGTTGCAATGGCGCATGTGGGGGGTTGGGGGGTCGGACATTTACTTAGGCCTTATTGTATGTGGGTAAGACGCAATTCCTGAAAATGTTGGTTTTCAGTCTGCAGGCTTCCAAAACGACTTGTGGATGGCAGATGAAAGTCATGCCACCTCATAGATTTGCTCTGTAGATTGCCAAATCCTTATTTCCAGTCATTTTGGCTAAAGTAACTAAAAGTAATGCAAAAGTAGTGTAATGCCTTACTTTAAAAAAAAAGCAATGTTGTAATGTAAGGCATTACTTTTAAATGACAGTAACATGTAATAAGTAGTGCATTACAGTTTTTGAGTAACTTTCCCAACAGTGACTTCTACACACTCCACTCCCGGGGGGATTTTGAAATAAGTTATACAGGAGGGTGTAGAGGGGGGCAGACATCCACACCATTTACTTACAGATCAAACATTTCCCTCTCACCTTCTAACAAGAATGGCCTTTTGTACTTGCACGGCTCTGTACACCTAGCTCCCAAAACACACAGACACACACACACACAGACACACACACACAGACACAGACACAGACACACACACACACACACACACACACACACACACACACACACACACACACACACACACACACACACACACACACACACACACACACACACACACACACACACTTTCTCCCATGGCGGGAAGAATCCCAGGTGAAATAGCACCATGTGTGTAAGTTCTCCACATGGGACCTGGTTTGACACCAATGACAACCATGTTGATTGTCGTGCGCTTAGCTAGAACTACTAGAACCTCGAGGAGGAATGCTTTAAATACGTAGTATTTAAATACGTATTTAGACTACCGCCCTGTAGCGCTCACACCTATTGTGATGAAATGCTTTGAAAGACTGGTGCTAGCACACCTCAAGTCCATCACTCCACCATCCCTCGACCCGCATCAATTTGCCTACAGGGCGAATAGATCTACAGAGGATGGCATTTCATTGGCCATTTACACTGCCCTCTCACACCTGGAGAAACCAAACAGCTATGTGCGGATGCTGTTCATTGACTACAGCTCCGCTTTTAACACCATTCCCCCCTATCAAGCTGGCCACTAAGCTGTACAACCTCGGCTTCAGTCCCCATGTCTGCAGATGGATACTGGACTTCCTCAGTAACAGACCTCAGTCTGAACGCATGGGAAAACATCATTCGAGACCCATCACCCTAAATACAGGCGCGCCGCAGGGATGTGTGTTGAGCCCTTTTTTGTACTCCCTCTTCACTCATGACTGTGATCCTAAGCACAGCACAAACACCATCATTAAATTTGCTGACGACACAACCGTGATTGGCCTGATCTCTGACAACAACGAGACGGCCTACAGAGAGGAGGTGGAGCAGCTGGCACGCTGGAGCCAAGACAACAACCTGGCCCTTAACTCCAAGAAAACAAAGGAGGTGATCCTGGACTTCAGGCGGTGTGGACAGGGCAACCACTACCACCAACCCATCAACATCGGAGGGGAGCCAGTGGAGGTTGTACAGAGCTTCAGATTCCTGGGTGTGCACATCAGCGAGGACTTGTCATGGAGCGCCAACACCTCTGCAATGGCTAAAAAGGGATCCCAAAGGCTATATTTCCTTCGGACTCTAAAGAAGGCCCAGCTACCACGAGATCTGCTCACTAGCTTCTACAGGTGCACTATTGAATCAGTAATTACATACAGCATTACATCTTGGTACACCGGCTGCACACACGACAACAAGAAAATGTTGCAGCGCATCATTAAAACAGCAGAGAGAATCATTGGATGCCAACTACCCACACTTGAGGAGATCCACCATACACGCTGCACAAACAGAGCATTAAACATCCTTAAAGACCACACACACCCTGGTCACAGGCTCTTTACCATGCTACCATCTGGCAGGCGCTTTAGGACTCTGCGTGCCCGCACTACGAGAATGAAGAACAGTTTTTATCCCACTGCCATTAGAGTTTGAACTCAATACGTCACCTGCCCCCCCTCAATACTTCAGGACTATCGATACTGTGAGATGCACATGGATTTTTTTTATTATTTTTTTTATTTTTTTTTTAATGGATTTTTATATATTATTTATTTTCTGTGAATATATATTTTATTTTGTGGGCATTTTTGGGTTGCTACTAAACATAATCTCACTATATTTATATAGTGACAATAAAAGTCTACTCTCTACTCTCTACTCTCTAGTAAGGCATACGTAGTTTGTATAAGAACGCAAGGAAGAGAGAGAGAGAGAAATGGAAGAGGTTGTTGAGGAAGACAGAGAAGTCTCTCCCGCTCCCTGATAGACCTAAAACCTTTTTCATACATTATAAATTATTCATGCCACCACAAACCCTGTGCTGAGTCGATGATAAATGTGTCGGAGTCACTCATCCACACTTCATTAGGCGGAGGCTGGCCGCCTTTGACTAAAATAACAACAGAGGAGCGAAGGAGAAGAAAGAGAGAGAGAGAGAAGGAATAAGAGACAGAGATCAAGAGAGTCAATGTAGGAGATGGAGGGAAAAAAGGCTTGGTTGAAAGTTATGATGCTTTTCCCCAAAGAAATGAGACCAGGAAGACAAGAATAAACAGGTAAATGAAATGGGAGCACAGTGTTTCTCCCATCCCAAGGACACTTGGCATGTGTTGACCAAGAAAAGCTGTCCAGATCAGAGGAGTAAAATCACAAGTAAAAAAATTACACCTACCGTAGTTTCCTTCAAATACAAGTAACTACAGTACCACCACTACACTGGTTGCTCAGTTGGAATCTGGGTCACTTTTCGGAAGGATTGCAAGGGACATTACCCAGGCTGTGCCCTCGTAATGACTCAACACCTTCAGCTCTGCTACTACTCAGGCAAAGAGATGGTTCAGGTTCAGTCTGAGCTCTGCCGGGCTGGGGAACTCTTTGTCGGGAACCAATTTACTTTCAGCATCTCCAACGGTCCTGGTTAGAGTTCAAGGCAGTGATGTGGATTAATTCTACTGGCACTAAGAAAATGTTTGGTTTAAACTTTGGCTCAGCCTTATGTGCCCTCGACCAGTAGCAAACCAAGGAACGTGGGTCAACCATGCCGTTTGAGAACGTTAGCTGTTATGCTCTTGGTCAGACCAAGTCTCGAAGAGATTTGAAAGTCATGATAATCTGGCTAAGGGACATAGCCTTAGTTACTTTAGAAGTATATGCACAACCTTGACCAAGGGTGCACTCCAAATTACTTTGTAAATAAATGTTTAAATATTACACTTTATAAGAGATGACAAAGTTTGAAGTTTTATGAATAGTGGTGACCTTCTATCCACAGGAATATGTTTGCATTCATGAAGGTCAGTCAGTTTCTGTGGGGTTCATTCAACTCTGCTCCACCTGTTGGAATCACAGAGAATACAGAGATGAATAGGCTGTGCGTAAAGTTAGTTCTGTAAGTTTTGTATGACTGGCTTGACTTTCCTTCTGTCATTAAAAGTGAAAAATTAAAGCACATTTTAAAATTCTGATGAGTCTGAGCTGATAATGACTGTTTTTATTACGGCAGGAGAGGAGTTACAGTGAGAGGTGGAAAAGGAGAGGATGAGCCTTCCTGACGTGGATGATAAAGCTCTCCAAACCATCCACTCAAATTACAGAGCTAATTATCACTTCACTTTCTCTATAGCAATCCAATAGATGCCCATCGTTTGCTTAGTATTCACTTAAAATGAAAACAAAAGGCCTGCTCTCAAGGCAGATCCTCCCGTGGCCTTCATATCCTAGAAATATATTCACTTTTTTCACACATGTAACTCTTTTTTCTAAACACACACACACACACACACACACACACACACACACACACACACACACACACACACACACACACACACACACACACACACACACACACACACACACACACAGACGGAACAGAGGAAGAGAGGAATTTCATGAAAACTTAATTCCGTATGTGCATAATTTGCTAGGAGTTTCAGTGTTTGTTCATGAAGAGGTAACAAAGAATGATGTATTCTGTGAACACAGAATCGTATTCTTTACTCAATCTTTACTGTTCAAAAAACCTTTCTAGGGACGGGTATTGGGAATTAGCCAAGGCTAAAAATGCTATGATGCTATTCTGTTGGGTTTGTATGGCCTACATGGTGTGTATCTGTCCCTATCAAATAAACCTGAAACTGAAAAGTAGAGCTACAATGTGCTTTTGGTGTATCAAAGGGAATGGCAAAGGATTACACGTTGCATGTATGGATGTTTTGGTTGTCTCTCTATTAATATGCAAAAGGATGGCCAAACTGCTCCTTTTCACTTCAGATAGGCATGTTGCAAAGTCAGAAACTTGGGAAGTGAGGTTAGCATTGAATTACAAATGGGCCTAGTCTTTGGTAGTTTCTACTTTTTTCCAGGAGAAATACGCTTGTTTATTTTGATTTTCTTTGTGTAGCTCTGTGCAGTTAGTACTCTATTTACAAGCATGAAGTTATAGAAGTCTTAACACCTTAGTCCAGTTGAAATGGCAGAACGCACCATCAGTGCCAGATAAGACCTTCAGGGCATCCTATTGGGGCATACACAGCTGGCACGATTGTGAGAGGGAGCAGGGAGGTTGTGCATTTGGCTACATAGAAATTACTAGTTAGGAACTTGAGGTAATTATTAGTGAAACCCTTGTGCCGTCCAGCTTATAGCAGTTTGCTGTACTCATTAAACCACAGGATTAGGATATGTACTGACAATTGTGTGGTCAATTATGCACGGCAAGTTTGCCGTAGGTGGAGTCGGACTGTGAGTGTAAGTGTAAGTGTAATACTACACGTACTAGAGGTGTTGTCGGGACTATCCTGATTTACTTCAACTTCTGTGAAGTACATTTTCCTCAAGGGTTTTGAGAAACAGGGTGGAGGCTCCTAGTCACCACAACTTCAAAGTGTAGTAGTTTACTTCAGGTGTTAGGTTTTTGAGATAATGTAGTTAGCCTTTGCAAGCTTACTTCTTGAGTCCGGACTCATGAAAGTAGCTAACTGGTTCTCTTTCGAGAAACACACCCTTCAGTTTTTAAGTTCAAAAGCTTTTTTAAATCTTATTTAGTTGCTGGGCTGGTCACATCCTACCAATTTCTTTCTTAGATTCACAAATTATCAACATTACCATCGAACAAGACCTGATATCTCAGTTTTAAAAAAAAATAAAATTTTCGAAAAATCTGAGGGAAGAACCTACCTTTCACCTTTCCATCCCTTAGTAAGGCACACAAAGGGAAGAATGCCCTTGGCAATGTTCTGGGTATCATGGTCAAAGTCAAATAAAACTCTCTTCACAAAGTATTATGGCTTGTAAACATTTTTGTGGCCAGCTCAGAAGCACTTTGCTCTGTGTTAAGTGGATTTCCACCAGATCCTGCTGGCATAAGGCTAGTTCTTTGAGAAAGATTGTAAAAATGCCTGCAGGGAGGCAGGTTGTGCGATTGTGGCTACAGGAGTTGAAATGGCTCCACTTATTTCATCCATTTACAAATCCTGCCACACATTTTTTTTCTTCGCCCAGAACAGCGAGCTGTGGGATATGAATCAAATGGGAGGCAAGGGTCCCCATGCGGCAGCTGCCCATATACTATGGTGCAGGTATGATAAACCTGTGCAACACAGCTCCTCCACCCTGCCACACATTTTGATCCAACTCTCGTTAATCCATGTATTGTGAGGTGCACCGGTAGAGTACAGGTCATCTTTTTTTATTTTATTTTGAAATATATTGTGTAGGGCTTGTTCGCCTTTATCTTGACAGCACAGTGGAGGAGAGATAGGAAACAAGTGGGGAGAGAGAGATACAGGGAAGGATCGGCAAATGACCCGGGCTGGAATAGAAGCCAGCTCGTCGGCGTAGTAACCCTGTGCCCTACCATAAGGCCACGGCAGGGCTGTGTACAGGTGAATCTTGCACAACAACGTTGAGGAAATTCTGACTATTGTTGCCCATGTAAACCCTGACTTTCCCACTCATGCATTGTATGCATGATTGCCGCCGCTACTACTGTGTCAGAGTGCATAATTTGCATGTATAAGCATTGGCCAACTATTATATGTGAGCGTGCATTAATGTAGGTTCATATAAGTGTCAGCATGTGTGTGTGTGCACACTTGCTCTCACATTTGTATAAGTGTGTGTGTGTGTGTGTGTGTGTGTGTGTGTGTGTGTGTGTGTGTGTGTGTGTGTGTGTGTGTGTGTGTGTGCGCGCGCACGCACGGTTGCACTCACATTTGTGTAAGTGTGTGTGTGTGTGTGTGTGTCTATGTATGTGTGTGTGCATGCTTGTGTGTGTGTGTGTGTGTGGTGTGTGCTTTCATGTCTCTTTGTGCCCAGTGCTTGCTCGTGTTGGAGAGCGTTTAAGAGCCAAAGCTAAAATGTAGGCTGGCAGAGAAAGGCTAATTATGCCGTGCATATTAATGCCGTTTTTTGCAGGATGTAATGCCACACAGCAGCCTCTCCCCTCTCTCCGCCACTAAAAATGTGACCTTTTGCCGTAACCCCACAAAGGAAATGTCATATTTCAAACCGCTACACTACTTAATATGCTTTTGAGTGTTCCATTTGCAGAGAGCTCTCCAACAGCTCTTTCCTCGCTTCTCTTCTCCTCTCCCCCACTCCTTCTTTTCCACCATAAATAAGACACTTTGGAACCCTCTAAGCCAGTGTTTCCCAACCTTTTTTGTCTCGTGTACCCCCAAGCCTTTCCGTTGTGCTGTGAGTACCCCCTAAGTCAAGTTTCTCTATCCCAATGTAACTGAGCTACATGCATTTGATAAAATTACATGTTTCCAAGTACCCCCTGCAGTTTGCTCGCGTACCCCTAGTGGTACACGTACCCCTGGTTGGGAAACACTGCTCTAAGCAACCGAATGTTTTGAAAAACCCATTCTTCTTCCTGCTATGTGTTTTTGTGTGTGCATGCGTTCCTGCCTGTGTGTGTGTGTGTCCTGTGTGTGCTAAATAAAATACTGCCTTATTTTTGTGAGTTGTACAGTGTTAAATTTAATTAATGTCTGGATAATTTTGATAATCTTTCAAAACAGTCATCAAATTTAAGACCATGAACTCCTTTGCTGTTTTCTGTAGATCATACAGCATCTTGTGCTGATATCAACATCTGTGCAGGCGACCCTTGTAGATGTGTCTTTCTGTGCATCTGTGTCTGTGCCAGCTTGTGTTTATGAAAGTGAGCCATGAATTTCTTTTCAATAACAGGCTGTGTGTTGGATGTTTTACCCTGAAGGAAACGCAAAGGTGTGTGTGAGCATTCTCTAGTTTTCTTGTGTGGTAACACTTTACTTAAAGCCAACATTATAAGCGCATTTATAACAAATTTTAACGCACATTATAATTACTTACAACGTATTATGACTACACTCATAATGCTTCATGATGCTTTATATTAACAGTTATGAATAACTATGAATCTAGCTTATAATGCTTTATAAATCCAAGGGTGTCATGAGTGCTCATGGTTATAAACTACAGGCTTCCTGATGGGGCTTATAGTACATTATAAGTACCTAAACCCCTCTATGCACAGACCTGGATGATAAACTGTCATAAGGGCTCATATGTAAGGGTTAACGTTCGGCGA
Source organism: Engraulis encrasicolus (assembly GCF_034702125.1). Classification (NCBI taxonomy): domain Eukaryota; kingdom Metazoa; phylum Chordata; class Actinopteri; order Clupeiformes; family Engraulidae; genus Engraulis; species Engraulis encrasicolus. The sequence goes on from NC_085879.1 coordinate 7,939,064, forward strand.
GAAGGTCGCTACCGTGGAATAGCAGCACGACAGAGAGAATCTTTAGACCCCGACGCGGAGCGGAGGGGTCTTGTTCTCTCTGAAGTGCTGCTATTCCACAAAGCGACCGACTCGCCGAAAGTTAACCCGCTTATTATATGGATATACTTAAATGATTCACACATGCGGGGCCATTTCTTTAGACCTATTTAATGTTAAGATTGTTGCTGCGCAAAACAAAACAGTGCCGTTGTGGAACACCGCTAGGCAACAGCTAGGTAGGCTAGCCAGGACAACAGGTGTTGTCTATCACAGCAGCTGATTAGAGTGACAAAAGACCGGACCCCCTGCGGAGTGATATGAAACATTCGCTTTAGCCACTGACTTGTATACAAGCCAGTGGCTTTAGCAGTGAACGTCTTGTTGCCATTGACAGCGGTAGCCAGGACAACGGGTGCTGTCTATCACAGCAGCTGATTAGAGTCTTGTTGAAAAGTCGCTTTAGCAGTGAAAAGTCTTGTTGCCATTGACAGCGGTCTGTTATAGACCAACCCGTCCGTTATCGAAAAATAACAGACGTCCGAACGTTGGGGAGTCCCGTTGAAATGAATGGAGCATTCGACAGATGACGTCACAACCATATAATAAGATGCTATAATGTTTCATGTGAGATCATAAGTCGTCAATGTGTGCTCTAAGTAAAGTGAAGTTCATATCGATGCATCTATAATGCACTGTATAATGCACATCCATAATGCATCATAATGTACTGTAAGCCCCATCAGGCAGCCTGTAGTTAATATCCTGTCATGAGCACTCATAATACACTTGGATTTATAAAGTATTATAAGCTACATTCATGGTTATGCATTACTGTTAACATAAAGCATCATGAAACATCATCGGTGTAGTCGTAATGCTTTGTAAGTAATTATAATGTGCATTATAATTTGTTATAAATGCGCTTATAATGCGCTATAGATATGGGCTTCATAGAAAGTGTTACCCTTGTGCTAAACCATACATTCTACAGTGCACATCTTAATGCAAGCATGTAAGGAACGCAGTACATTTTGAAATGTTAAATTTTATTGTCCATCATATTTCCTTAAACACATTTCCATAGTTTTTCTATACATGTGACAAATAAAATCCTTGTCTCCTTGAGTTTGAGGTCTTTATCTGTGAGTGTGTCATGTCGGTTCTGAGGTTGTGTTGCCCTGGTTTTGAGGTGGGCTATTCAGTGGGCAGGAGAGAGGGACTAAGTGACTGTAGCAGCCCATGTCCATTAAATCTAGTGTTTGGGTGTTTGAACTCCCATAAGAGCCAGATATTGTCAGTGCTCTATGATTACCACTTTTAGCACCTACAGTATGGGCTTCCCATGACATACACGCACGCATGCACACACACACACACACACGCATATCACACACAAACGCGCGCACACACACGGTCTCTCTCTCTCACACACACACACACACAGGGGCGGAATTATAGGGAGAGCGAGCAGGGCATTTGCCCCAGTGCCCAGGGCACTCTTGTATTGATGGTGGGGGCCCTATTGTGACCTTGGCATGCCGTACGGCATGCCGTACAAGTGTCTTCCCCTGGGCCCCAGTGTGCAATTGTTCCGCCACTGTACACACATCCATGATATTCAAGTCAAGGTCATCTTGTTGATTTTGATAAATGCAACGATTTCTCATTCTTCCCTCTCCCTCATTTCCAAACCCCGCACCACGCCGACCCTCAAAACCCTCTCTTTTGCTGCACCTGCTCACCTCACTGAAGAAGTAAAACTTATTTTGATGTAAATAAATGCCCAATAGGATTGTTTCATTAAATTCAGCCCTTTGTTGAGTCGTACAGCCAATTTCAATTCAAATTGTTTCAATGCTAATGTCAGTGTGCGCAGGTATAAAAAGTGAATTGGAAACATGCTTGTCTGACTGTGGGGATGCCCCACCGTGTCACGGTTTAAACATGGGAATGCGGCCTTTAGGAACACCACATAATTACACAAGGCGCAGAGGAAACACAGGTAGCAACCTGAATCAAAATAATGTTGTCTTAAATTACAGTGCTGTGCAGAAGTATGTGCTGGGGGTGGCGTATCCCTTTAAGTGTTCTGAAATTCTTAAGAGTGAGAAAGATAATGTAAGAAATGAAAAAAGAGGGCACATGCTTTTGTACAGCAATGTAAACACACCATATCAACAACCAAAATCTACCCCACCGACTTTCTACCTGATTCAGCAGAGAGCGGCATCGGAGCAACTGATATTGCTTTCGATTTTTTCCCTTTCATCTCAAGTGCAATCTTTGTCATGTAAATGAATCCACACACAAAGGATTTAAGAGGTCAAAGTATATATCCTGGTATGGTAATTAAGAAAAAGAAATGACAATAGTTTTAGCTCACAGTATCAATTACACAAAGTAAAGGGAATGAATCTGAACTGTGAATGGAGTCTCACTCATCTCAATGCAAACCTTATTGGGTATCTTCAGGGTCAACTCATTTCATTTTCACTCAAGAGGGTTCCCTGATACCTACTGCATTAGATGCCAATCCAAGAATTGAAAGGCCTGCATAGGCCTATATTTTTTCAACAATTTCACTCAACCAGCTGATCCAATTTAGCAGAGCTCCTCCGTCAGTTAGATGAGATAATTGTGTAGCGACCTGCATTACTATAAGTGCACAGCAGAAAGAATATACCGTATGAAGGGACTTTTTCATTTCTGCAGCCATTTTTCCATCATTGTTATATACATCTGTTTATAGATAACAAGATAACAAACTGCTACTCTTAGGTACTAGATAGGGGGGTTAGAAAGGCAGCCTAATCTAGTTGTTATGCTCTTGGTCTGACAACTGTGTTGTCTCCTGTCTGAGATGTGATGAAGGCATTGTTTATCACAAACCTACCAGTCCCACTCAGCTCTTCTGACATCACTTCCTCCAAGAGGGGGTCAAAGCAAAACATTTTCTGACGAGGTGTTATACAGTTATCACATGAGGCATCACCCATTTTATTTTAAAGCGGCTTCTTCTTGTCCTCTGTCACATTCCAAGATGAAGGTGAGTGTCACAGAGCCACACACATATTGTCATCCAACTGCAGAGTAAGAACATATTTGTTTGGCACACTGTTGCTTTCAACTGTATTTATGTGTTCAATTATTAGATGTTGACAACTGATTCGAAAGAAAATATCTGAATATTTGTGGTTGGTAACATTTGTTCTTCTACTATCAGCATGTGGAATACGTTTTTAGTGTTCCTGCAACGTACACTTTTACTGCTTTATAAGTAATTGTTCCTCCTGTCACAACATATCTTGTGTTTACAGGTGTATCTCAGAATAATAATAAGAAAAGACTGTTAGTGTGTTTGGTAGACTAGCAGAGTCTGAAGAATGTATTTCAGACATTATAGAGAAAACACTTGACACCTGAAGTAATTTTTAAAGTAATTTAAAAAAAATGTCCCAATCTGTTGGAACAAATACTTTTTTTCCCTCATTGGTTGTTATGTAGTTGTGTTGCTTATGATTACAAAGTATAAAGCACTTAAGTATCAACAGATGTATGATAGACGAGTAGGATATGTATTATTAAATGTTATAACACCAGTGAGTGGTATGAAATAGCTACATTTTGAGCATGCATGACTGTTCTGCTGGCAGGACAATGCTGGCAAACTCTCAGAGATAAAGGTACAGAACTCGTTGCTGTGGCAGTACCCTCAAGGGGAGTACCATTGCGTCGCTTGGGTGGTACCTCAAAAAAGAGGTGACAGATGCACATCGGTCGACATTGCAAGAAACTGAATGCACCTCTTTTTTGGGGTACCAATCAAGCGTCACAATGGTACTCCCCTTGAAGGTACTGCCTCAGTGACAAGTTCTGTACCTTTATTTCTGAGAGTGCAGGACAATGTTAGTGGTAAAACATAGGTCCTTAATTAGTTGTCCTGTCTTCTCATCCTCCCCTCTGAAGTTTTGGAACTTCCCTCTGGACTTCCACTTTGCACTTCTACTTACTCACCCTACTTCTCTCTCTTCTTTCTGTCCTCTCTTCTTTATTTCCCTTTGCCTCAATTACATGACACATCCTCCTTCGATGCCTCTACCCTATTAATTCTTATTTCTCTCTCTCTCTCTCTCTCTCTCTCTCTCTCTCTCTCTCTCTCTCTCTCTCTCTCTCTCTCTCTCTCTCTCTCTCTCTCTGTCATTGCGATGTCCTGTTAAGCAAGGAAAGGAAAATAACCCTCCCTACGCTTTTGTGTGTGTGTGTGTGTGTGTGTGTGTGTGTGTGTGTGTGTGTGTGTGTGTGTGTGTGTGTGTGTGTGTGTGTGTGTGTGTGTGTGTGTGTGTGTGTGTGTGTGTGTGTGTGTGTTTGTGTGTGTGTGTGTTTGTGTGTGTGTGTGTGTGTGTGTGTGTGTGCGTCCGTGCACGCGTGTGTCTGCGCACATGTGGTGTGTGCATGTGCGTGTGTGTGTGTCTGTCTCTGTGTGTGTGTTTGTGTGTCTGTATTTGTCGCCTAGAGGGATAAAGTAGTTGAAATGTAAAAATGCAGAGTAGGCTTAAGATATGGATTGAAAGAAAAATGAAAGGGAACAACAGTGAGTGGTAGAAAAACAGAAAGTAATAGATTAGACCGAGGCTGACTGTTTTCTCTGTTGGGGGTAGACTGGTATTTTCTATCACATCTGCCAATGGGATTGTGCCTGCATAGCTACAATTACTGTATAATTGCAATAAGTGCTGTACCTGGAAAAACAAATGTAACATAGGGTCCCTGCATTTAATTTGCACATGATGTGGAACAGTCAGAAAGCTGTCCGT
>NC_085879.1:7948898-7966398 GCF_034702125.1 Engraulis encrasicolus
TTCAGCACTTCGGACCACCCCTCTGGAGTCTGGCACGACCTTGGTGATTCTGCCCAGCATCCAGCAGTTCCTGGCCAGGGATGGATCCGCGACAAGGACGACATCTCCAACCTTGAAGCTCCTCTTCAATCCAAGCCATTTTTGCCGCTCTTGCAATAGTGGCAGATACTCCTGGGTCCACCTCCTCCAGAATAAATCAGTCATATACTGAATTTGTCTCCAGCGCCGTCGTGCGTAGACATCGTCGTTACTGAACACACCAGGTGGCATGCTGGGTTGCGTCTTCAACAGGAGTAGATGATTTGGGGTTAACGGCTCGAGGTCGTTGGGGTCATCTGTGTTGGTTGTAATAGGTCTCCCATTGATGATGCTCTCAACTTCGCACAGGAAAGTCTGCAGTCCTTCATCATCTAACGATTGTTGCCTTACAACAGAACGCAGGACCTTCCTCACGGTACGAATTTGACGTTCCCATATGCCGCCATGATGAGATGCAGCAGGCGGGTTGAACAGCCACTGCACTCCCTTCTGCATCATAGCTTCATTGATGCGGCTCTGGTCCAGTTCTTTCAAGGCTTGTCTCAACTCTCTCTCTGCACCGACCAGATTAGTGCCGTTGTCGGAACGGATGACAGACACTTGGCCTCGTCTGGCTTGGAACCGACGTAGAGCGTTGATACACGAGTCCGTGTCGAGGGAGTATGCGACTTCTATATGCACTGCTCTGACTGTCAGACATGTGAAGAGCACTCCGTACCGTTTGACCTTGGCTCGTCCTCTTTTTATCTCAAAAGGACCAAAGTAGTCCATGCCTGTGTTTGTAAAAGGCGGTTTGTCGGGTAGCAGACGATCTTGTGGCAAGTCTGCCATTTTCTGTTCCCCAGCCTTTGCATGCAGTCTTTTACAGAGGTTGCACTCTGTGATCACTGTTCTTGCTGCTGCATTGGCTCTAGGTATCCAATATCGTTGTCTTAGTCTTGCCAGGACAAGATTTCTGCCGCCGCATCCGGTTTCTAGGTGGGTATGGTGGAGAATGAGGTAGGCTACTCTGTGTTGTTTCGACAGAAGGAAAGGATGCTTGGCCTCCTCAGGCATCGCTGATCTGTTCAGGCGGCCCCCTACTCTCAAAACACCATCTTGTAAGTATGGATCCAATTTGAAAATTGAGCTGGTTCTTTTCACATTTTTATTTCCTTTCTGTAGAACTTTTATTTCTTCAGCATAGGTCTGTCTCTGACTGTATTTGATCAGCTCCATTTCTGCTCTGGATAGCTCTTCAACTGTGAGCATTTTCTTTTCCAAGTTCTTTTTACAGGTGTTCATTTGTTCTTCAACCATTGCTTTGTGTTTTTCTGTGTCATGTTCAGATTCTTTCACAGCTTTCACTAATTCTTTTCTTTTCTCACTCAGGTGTTGCAGTATCTCTTTTAGGCGCAGAATCCAAGCAGTTGCCTTCTTGAGTCTGTACCAGCTGGAGTAATGCTCCACAAGTTGGTTCACTGGCTCTGTGTTGTCGACCACTGGATTCGTGCACGATACAGCAGCTGATGTCTTCACCTCTTCATCACTTTCTGACAGGTAAGTAGACTGTTCAGGTTGCTCTGGCCAGTGGTCAGGCTCGCTCAGGAAGCTAGGCCCTTGAAACCAGTTGTCGCTTGACATGAAGCTCTCTATCTTTAAGCCTCTTGAAGCTTGATCAGCTGGGTTCTGGGAGGTGTTGACATACTTCCACTGAGCTCTTGTGGTGGCTTCTCTAATGAAAGAGACGCGGTTAGCCACAAACGTCTTGAAACGAAGAGCGTCATTTTCAATGTACCTTAGTACAGTCGTACTATCTGTCCAGAAGATGGAATGTGTCAAGGGAACTTGAAGTTCTTCTTTTAGCATTCGGTCAACCTTGACTGAGACCATGGCGGCTGTCAACTCCATCCTTGGGATCGTAACTTGCTTAAGCGGAGCAACTCGGGACTTGCCCATCAAGAAGCAAACGTGTTTCTGTTCTTGCTCATTCGTCAACAGGAGGTAAGACACAACCCCGTATCCGTCTTGACTTGCGTCGGAAAAATGGTGAATTTGTGCGACCTTTGTGACTCCGAATGAGCTGGACTTGAAACATCTGCTCACGCTGAGCTCTGACAGCTTGTCAAGGTCTGCTAGCCACTTCTTCCATGTTCGTTGTGGCTTCTCTGAGATTTCCTCATCCCAGCCTCGTTTGTTCTTGCAAAGGTTTCTCAGAATGAGCTTGACGGGCAGGAGTAGTGGCGCCAAAAACCCCATCGGGTCATACACCGAACTAACAACTGAAAGGATGCCTCGTCTTGTGCATGGCTTGTCAGGCAGCTGAATCTTGAACTTGAAGCTATCGGAACTTGTGCACCACTGCACGCCTAACGCTCGTTCAACTGGTAGTTCGTCTTGCTGCAAGTCCAGATCTTTGACTTCAGCTGCTCTTTCGTCGCCAGGGATGGAGCACAGCAAGGCCCTACTGTTGCTTACCCACTTGGTTAAGTGGAAGCCGCCACTGGCACACAACTCCGTCAGCTCCTTTACAAGATGCACAGCTTCCTCTTCGGTGGCAACTGACTTCAAACAGTCGTCCACATAGAAGTTTTTGAGGACTGTCTCTGCGGCTTCTGGTGAAGTAGTTGCAGCTGCGCCTTGTGCTGTTCTCCTGAGCGCATACGAAGCGCAACTGGGGGACGACGTGGCTCCGAAGAGGTGCACGCACATCCTGTACTCTTCCACAGGTTTGTTCAAATTGCCGCCTGGCCACCAAAGGAAGCGCAACAAATCCGCGTCTTCGTCTGGAACCCGCACCTGGTAGAACATGGATTCGATGTCCGCCATCAGTGCGACAGGCTCCTGCCTGAACCTCAGCAGCACTCCGATTAGGGTGTTTGTAAGGTCCGGCCCTTGTAGCAGTCTGTCGTTCAGCGACACTCCTTGGTATGTTGCCGCGCAATCGAACACAACCCTCAACTTTTTCTTTTTCGGGTGGTACACCCCATGGTGTGGGATGAACCACACTCTCCCGTCACTGCGACTCAGCTGCTCATCTAGAACTCTGGTGGCGTAACCTTTCTCCAGGATGTTGTTCATGAAGCTGTTGTACTCTTGAAAGAAGTCTGCATTTCTGTTAAACTTCCGCTTCAGGGAGTTCAGCCGTTGCTCAGCTATACCACGGTTGCATGGCATCTTCACAGAGTCTTCCTTCAGAGGCAGCTTGATGGTGTAATGGCCATCGATCAGATGTGCTGATGTTGTCACAGTGTGCATAAACTGTTTGTCATGTTGTGATGGCTCTGACTTGTCCTCGCACCGGCGTTCGGGGAAATCAGCCTCGTAGTGCCTCATCAACATGTCTTCTATGCTTAGAACAGAGATGCGATTCACTGAGAATTCACCGTCTTCACAGCCCAAGGACCTTCGTTTCGGCTGTTTATGATCTCCCATGGCTCCATAGCCTTGTGGGCGTTGGAACCGATGAGAAGGCCAATCTCTGATTCCAGTTTTGGAAGATGGACTCGGTTCAGGTAAGACCACTTCTCCAAATCTTTCCTCTGTGGTATGTTGGTTCTCTTTGCAGGTATGTCTGGGTGCGTGTACACATTGGGCAGCTTAATGTAGTCTTGTCCATCTAAGTCACACACCTCCAGATCTGTTAGGACATAGCTGCTGACTTTCTGTTCCTGTGACATGGTGTGAAGAATGTACTCCGTCTTTCTTCCTCGGATGTTCAACTTCTTTGCCAAGTCCTCAGTACAGAAAGTAGCGGTGCTTCCTTGATCCAGGAACGCATACGTCTTGATTATACTTGAACCCCTCTTGTGTCTTATCTGCACAGGTACGATGGGAAGAATGCAAGCGTTGTTCCCAGCCCCAGTTTGGTCACCTCTTCCACATCCTGCTGACACGAGAGCGTTTGTTTCTTCCGCTGCATTCGATGCACTGTCATCTGCACTGTTTTTTTCTTGTGCTGACTCTTCCTTCACAACGTGCAGGATAGCAGGATGCTTAAAGGAACAATCAGGGCATGAGCTCTTTTTCTTACAGTCCTTGGATAGGTGTCCTGCTGTCAAACAGCTAAAACAGAGCCCTTGTGACTTTAAAAAGTCAATTCTCTCGTTCTGGGGTTTCTCTCTGATCTTGTTGCACACGCTGAGTGCATGGTTCTTCTTGCAGAACAAACAGGGACTTTGGAAAGCGTTGCCTGACTTAGCTGCTTTCTTCTCAGCTTGGCCTTTGGGGGCGCTCTTCTCAGTAGCAGCCACATTCACTGCAAAGCTGCTTCGTTTTGACTCACCTTTTCCTGAGCTGGACTTCTTCTTTGTGTCTACCTGTTTACCTGAGGTGGCGTCCAGAATATCACCAAACAGTGGGTCATTAACAACTTTGGCTTGATGATACACAAAGTCCACCAGGTCAGGGAATTTGGCTCTTCTTCTCTTTTTCTCATAAATGTCGTAAGCATGGCCCCTCCATTTCTCTTTCAGCTTAAATGGAAGCTTGGACAAGATGCTCTTCATAGTGGTAGGATTGTTCATCTCGTCCATGTAGTCCACGTCGCTTACTGTGTTACCACATCCAATCAGGAACAAGGCGTAGTTTTTCAATCCTTTCCTGTCATCTGGCTTTATCTGCGGCCAGTCCATTGCTTTCTTGATGTAAGCATTAGCAATTGTCAATTCGTCACCATAATGACGGTTGAGTAATGCTCTGGCTTCTTTGTAAGCCTTGTCTGGCCTCATGTGCTCACAGCTGCGAATGAGTTCAAGTGGCTCCCCACTCGTAAACTGTTCAAGGTAATACAAGCGATCTTGCTGACTGTCCGTCTTGCTAACGATGGCATGCTCGAAAGCTCTTATGAAAGACCTGTATGTCAGAGGATCTCCTGTGAATACTGATATGTCTCTGTGAGGCAGTTGAGTCAGACTCTGTTGCTTGATGAGCATTTCAGTCACTTGGTTTTGACGCTGTAGCACTTGATACAGGTCATCAGCAGAATTAGCATTCTGAGTGTTGTCAGTCATTTGCCTTCCTGAAGATTGTCCTCTCTGTGAAGAGACAACTGGCGCAGCTGATCTAGGCTTGACATCCTGAAGTAGCTTTGCAGCTCCAATGTGCCCATAATCATGACTATGATACTTCTCTTTGCTTTCAGTCACATACCTAGGTTCAACTTTAGGCTTTGTTACTGGTTCCAGTAAATCATGAACAGATTGAGAATCTTCATAATCTTCATAAACTTTTAATTTAGCTTGTGAAGCAGCAATGTCAGTTTCAAGCTGCAACTGTTCCTTTTTTGATCTCAAGCGCGATTCTTCTGCTTTCAAACGCATTTCTTCTTCTTTTAAGCGCATTTCTTCTTCCTCAATCTCTTTTTTCTTTTCAATAGCTTCTGCTTGCTTTAGCAGTGCTTCGTGTTCTGCTTTTAGTCTCAAACGCACTGAACTGGTGTTGGATCGCTGAGATGCACGGCTCCGAATTGTGTGGGTCTCAGAAATACTATCCTGTGGTCTAATACCATCTTCCTCTTCATGAGAATACTTTTGCACATTTTCAATCCATTCATTTAGTTCGTTTATGAATGCCTTTAATTCTTCACATCTGTTTAGAAATGTCTCCTGATCAGTATTTCGTTCCTCTTCACTCATAATCTCACATAATTCTTCATTAAGCCGTTTATACTCTCCAAAACATTTTTCTAGCTTGGGTAGAATTTCCCATTGTAACCTTTCAACATTGCTTTCATCTTGTTTCAATGTTTCAATGTCTTTTCGCTGCTTTGTTAACTGTGCCAACTTTCCCCTTCTCTCATCTTTTAATCTCCTGATTTTCTCATCCACTGCCCTTTCCGTGGGCTTTGGTGCCCTCTTCTGGTCACTAGGCGCATCCGCATTTGACTCAGCATTTAATTCAGCCATCTTGTTTCACACGTGAATCTTCACACATTAACTGTGACAATTTCGAAATTCCCCACAGCTTCTAAACTCTTCCAAACATTCACAGACACTTGTGAAAAGAGTTACTACTTGTGAAAGATCGTTTTGCATAAACATGAATGACTGTCGAGGCTGGGAATCCTTTGGGCATTTACTGTAGATTTGCACAGTCAGCTTAGCAGGATAGCTAGCGCGCTAACTAGCGTAGCATGCTAACGGGAATGAATAGAGATATCAGACCTGACCCAGGGAAAGCTTGCTTCAGCCAGCACTGCAGTCGAAGTATTTCTTTTACTGCTTCAGTTCCTCTCAAACCTTGCAGGCGATTTCAGGTGCTTCTGTCTTCTTATTGAGCTGGCAGCATTCAACTTCTCATGTCCTCCTCTCAGCCCGGTAGCGTGGGTCCGAATCCTCGGCAACCGTCGTGGCTTGGGCTAGTCTTTTGACTTGAATGTGAGTGCAGGTGACTCACTAGCCATGAACCTCAGAGTTACTTTCGGACGCGACACAAAACAGAAATAAAAGTCTGGAGTCCAAAACTTAAGTTTGATGTCTTTCTTTATAGTAACTTAAAATAATACAAAACAAAAGATGAATTCCTAACTCCTATCTAAAAACTAACTGAAATGTGACGGTCAAAAGACTGTGATGCTCCTATGGTTCGTGGCTTCTACACTGACGTTCTTCATGCGTCCTGACGGTTTTATATTAATATCAGCAGCCAATCAAAATGCACCACAGTATCTAGTGTCTAGGTAAAAACTACAAAATTACAAATTAATTCGTATTACACTAAATATGCATACAATACTTCCTAAGTATCCAAATTAACTATAATTCTGCTCAATATCAATTCTAAATACAAAATCTATGTACATAAATAAACATTTTACTTAAAACATAGAAAATGGCTCTAACAGACATGAAGCAATGGTGCTCTTTTAGAAACGTCTACTCTATTTCCCTCCCTCAATCCAGGGGGCGCCGGAACGAGTTTTTAAGTGGTGGTGCATTTGTTTCTTCATTCTTTATTTCTTAATAATGTTACTGCTGCTGCACTCCACTCATTTGTCTGCAGTAAAAGTTGTGAAAGCCTCATTGAGGGAGCCCAAAAGTGGGGATGCAAACGCACCACTGCATCCCTCTTTCCAGCACCTATGCCTCAATCCCAATGTAAAACATAGATACTGTGCACATTAGAGGTAATCCATCTTAGAAATAGGTTTTTTGTAAATTAAATACGAAATCTGTCTGATGATGCTGTGAATGGATGATTTTCATTTTTCAAAAAAGGAAAGGCTAGCAGGGCGCACATATAGTATGCAGATGGCAGTATGCCGTCCGTGCGAACCCTACTTAGTGGAACACACATTGAGACAAACGGAAGGAGAGAGAGAGAGAGAGAGAGAGAGAGAGAGAGGGAGAGAGAGAGAGAGAGAGAGAGAGAGAGAGAGAGAGAGAGAGAGAGAGAGAGAAGGTAGTACTTGGCACTTCAATAAATCAAAGTGATCCCTCTCTCACACACATACAGTACACTCTTACTCTCTCTCTCTCTCTCTCTCTCTCTCTCTGCTCTCTCCCACTCACCCCTCCCTCCTTTTCTCCCCTGTGGTAATTTATGGCCACTGACTGGCACCAAAAAACTGTTTCAATTTATTACTTTTAACCCTTGTCCGCAGCTCGGCACTGATGCCATGACAGTTAAACTGCCAGTGGTTAGTGTGTGTCGACCGCCATGCCTATGAGTCAGTGAATCAGTACAGTCAGTTCTTCTCTCAGGGCACAGCCCATTCCCACAGAGCAGAACACAGTGCAGCACACAGAGCAGAACACAGTGTAGCCCAGTGCCACACAGGACAGTCCTTAAAACCGCCCACATTCACAATCCCACTTAAAGGAACACTAAGACATTTTCCTAATTCACTAGGGCAGGGGTGGGAAATCTTTTTCATTCGAGGGGCCAGTTCAAATTCCTCCAATGGCCGTACAAGTCCTCCGAGGGCCTTACTATGAACACAAACAAGGATTTCCCCCTGCACTTTAGGTCTATATTGAAGGCAGTCACCTTAATAACAGACCCCCACCTTCTCTAGGTCACCTGAATATAACACAATTTTAATGTAAATGTAATTTCTAAGATTCCTTTACAAAATATATCATATTTCATGTAAAGATGCATAACATAACATAAAATATATTGGGGGCCGGATAAAATGGCCTCAAGGGCCATAAACGGCAAACGGCAAACGGCAAACTGCAACTCCCATTGTCATTGTGACACAGCACACAAGTGCACCCTGCACACTGCACATACCATAATTGCATTTATGCCTCACCCGTGCAAAGGGGCACAATTATGTTGTGTTGTGCAGTTGATAATGTTGTGTGGCGCACTAGATAGAGTTGTGTAATGGATTGCTTTTGTTACATTTTGCAAAGCATGTGTTAAGTGAATGCAAAGCAGTCTCTATGCTATCAATTTGGCTAATTTGGTTATAGGTTTGTGCATCTGAGTGAAGTGGTCTGTAAGCACAGCCAAAGTTACAAAAATGTGATGGAGCAAACCTAAAAAAGGAATAGCAGAATAAGACAGAATGCAGGTGGATCTGGCTGGGCAGGGGGTGGACAAAGGAGGCCTGCGGGGACCCCAGACAGCAAAAGCGAGGCTGGCAGAGCTAGGGGGAAGGTGTGTGTGTGTGTGTGTGTGTGTGTGTGTGTGTGTGTGTGTGTGTGTGTGTGTGTGTGTGTGTGTGTGTGTGTGTGTGTGTGTGTGTGTGTGGTGCCTCACCATCCAGGCACCAGCACGAGCACCAGGCACCATCGATGACACTGGATTGGTTAGTCTCGCTTGGTGTCCGGGCCAGATGGGTCTTGTGGTGAGCCCAGAGACAGCTGAGTGTGGAGACTGTGGGGAACCCTCCTGTGGGGCGTGTGTGTGGTCAGGGCCGGATAAAGATGGCCTGGGGCCCCTAGGCTACAGGTTTCTGTGCGTCTTCCTGGAAGGTAAATTTCACGAGGACACTCTATAGACAGTGTCATAATTACAAGCTAGGAATTAAGGATAACATGTCTGCCAACTGTGGAGAGGAGTATTAACAAGATGTAAAACTGTACTCAACATTACAGATTCATTTTTCAATATTGCATCAATATAGCATTCTGCACTTTTTTGACTTTTGGCCAATTGGGGGCCCCTGACAAGTGGGGGGCCCTAGGCTGCAGCCATATCTAGCCAGTGCATTAATCCGGCTCTTTGTGTGGTGCATGTGTGTGTGTCTGTGTGCTTGTGTTTGTGTGTGTGTGTGTGTGTGTGTGTGCGTGCATGTGTGCATTCAAAAGTGCCCGCACCAACTTTGATGTCGTATAACTCTTGAATGACTAAAGGTATGACTACGAAACTTTGTGACTTTTCCTAAAATGAAATTGGCTACAATGTGATACCAAAAGATTAGGTTTATCATTTTTGTTGTTGCCATGGCAACAGTTTTCTGACAGGTACGCCTGACCAAAAATCTCTGATCTAAGTCTCATCATCATCATTTTTCATATTTTTTTACATTGTCATTAGCATCAGACACCCTTGTGAACATTTGAAGTGGTCTGATGCACATCATAACCAAAATTGATGTGCATTACCCAAGTTAGATGGAAAATACATTAAGGTGACATTTTGGGCAATAAAATCAGGAAATGATGTCATAATGACGTCATAATATCCAAAAATGACATCAAACTGATGTCAGTCATAGCTCTTTGGCTGAAGATCATGTTTGGTGGTCATACGCCATTCGGTTCCTAAGTTATGAGGGGGGGGGGGGGGGGGGGGGTCAAAAGAGCCCCCCCCCCCGGTCCCAGGTATGCCAAAAAAGCCCGGTCTGGATAGGGTTAAAGGAGACTATATTTTCACTTTCACTTTATTTCATTAGAGACCATGTACACTTACAGCAAAACATGTACATTTTGCCATTTCTCGCACCATACCAGAGTTAGCTTCAGGCTTATTTACGTACATACATCTTGAGTTTCATATGTGCAAATACACTGTGTCACGTCCCTCCATGGGCCAATGAGGGGAGACCTTCTCTTTAACTCCCAAACATTGTTCTTTTGATTAGGACTCATGTAGGGGTGTGACCTAGAGTCCTTATTAGGCTGTTTGGGTATGAACTGCTTCTGTATGTAGCACAGAATCATTTCACAATTGTTTAACCCTCTATTGAATGGCATTGCCATATGGCAACAAATTCTTTTTTGGGGTTTTTAAAATAGAGTATAACTAATATCCACCACTTTTCCCATTGTGAGTGAACATGAGACTTCATTTTTGAAATATTTATCAGTTTGAAGACATTACCTTATTAGGAAATCCTGTTTTCCCACCCCTTTCATGTGGATACGCCACACTATGAAGGTCACGTCATAGTGGGAATCTTTACATAGGCTAGTTAGTTTTCAAACTTCAAGACATATTTTCATCATAATAAAATTCAACATTAATCTAGGATGTGTAAACTTTCATTTTTCATCATTTAATCCAAATATAAAGTTATACTTTCTCTGTAAAAGGCGAAAATTAATTTGTTGCCATATGGCAACAACATGCATACAGTGACACTCCTTCTATACATGCATCCCAATGGGCTCCCATTGAGTTACATAGGGCAGGGCTCCCATTGAGTTACATAGTGCTCTATTTGCACTTATTATATAATTTTAACTTGAAAACATGAACCTTCTTAACATTATGCTATTTGTATACCTCAATTCATAAGTTATATGATATAATATTAATAAGCCCACTACCAAACTCCCATTGCCATTATAAGACAGCTTTCAGCTTTCTGGGTAACAGATAGAAAGCCACTTATTCTTTTTCTCCAGTGTTTTTTCTCAGTGTGTTTCTCCTTTCATTCTGAACCCAAATATACCTGCTCTGTTGTGCACAAACAGAATACATTGTGCAAACAGCACACAGAGTGGCATTTGAAGGCTTTGGATTCTGATTCCTATATTTCATAGGGAATAGGACAGATGGTGTTGCTATGGCAATCTGACATTCCTACAGAAAGGCGAGAGTTTGGAAAGGGTCACATTCACAATTCGACACATTATAAATAATCGGAATAATAATCAAGGTTTTGTTTGTCAATCAAAAGTTTGCCATTCAAATCATGGTCTATCGTGCATGTCTAAATCAAAGAGTTATGCAAATATTATATGAAAGGCCTTTAATTTTGGCAAATACTGTGGTCTTATAAGTGATTTTAGTGCTTAAGAATATTAAAAGATGACACCAACGTTGAATCATGGATTTAATTATCCTAATTCATGTAAATCATGTTGTGTGGTACCAATGATGCAACTAATGTTAAAACCACCCACACGTATTGCATGATCCTGTCATACATTTAATTGCATCAACAAGCAAGGATGGCAAATACTAGACTGCTACTTGACTGCAAATACTAAACAGCAGTGCAACTGAAAGAGACAAAAGACAACAGAAGACTACCCTCCTCTATTGGACCAGATGTGTTGTCAGATAGTGATGATGTTGGAAACCAGCAAAGACAAGCAACTCTAACAGCCAGTGGCATCTACTATAGCGTGTGCCTTTATCCTGTCAAGGCTTTACAACTGCCGTGTGACTCTTCCTTACAGCCCCTGTCAGAGATGTTACCCCCTGATGATGTTGTTGGACAGAGAAGAAGCCAGCTTGCTGCCTTTTAGAAACACAAGCCGCGGCCTGGGTTCTGCTATCTGCCCCCAACAACCCTGCTCGCTCTGCCCCGCCATGCGTGACCCTATCAGTGAAGACCAGGCTGTGTTGCTTCTTTCCAGCAGGTGCACTTTGATCTCGCCCTGGCCGATCCGCCTTGCTGCTGACATCCAGAGACAGACGGACAAGGGTGGAGGGAGGGAAGAAGAAGGGGGTGATGAGTGGAGAAGGGGGGGGGGTGACATGGAGCATGGAGGGGTGAAGAGAGGTGTGGAGAAGAGTGGAAAGGAGGGTTGAGGAGAGGAGAGAGGTTGAGAGGCTGTGCTTTTCTGGCTTTGATAGCATGGTGAGCCAACAGCAGAGGGCGTGGGAGGGAAGAAATGGCTGATGGGTGAAGTGGGGGATGAGACAAGACATGTAGGTGAGAGGAAAGGAGAAGACAGGAAAGAAGGGTTGAGGAGAGGAGAGAGGTTGGACAGAGGCTGCACTTCTCTGCCTTCTACGGCATGGCAAGTCAGCTTTGGCAAGGCCCTCCCTTTTGCAAGTCCACTTTTGCAGCCCTACGATAGACCACTGGAGCATTCACCCATCTCTGCATGATACAGCAACAGCTGCTGTGTGTGTATTTGTGATTGTGAGTGTATGCCATTTTTTGTATATTAGAGAAACAAAGAAAAAGCTGTGTCAGCAAATGTGTTAATTTTCCTTTGTCAGTTAGGCTGTAACTGTGTGTGCGTGCATGTGCATCTGTATGTGTGTTTGTGTGTGTATGCATTGATATCTGTGTGTATTCGTGTTTGGAAGCTTATCTGACAGCCAGATGGCCACACCAGCACCCGATGCATACAGCATACGGCAGACGTCCTCCCATCCGCACCACTTCCTCCTGCTTCCCCTGACACAGGTCAAAGGTCATACAAGCACCAGGCATGCTCCATTAATCCACAAACCCAGGAAATGTGGGTGAGTGTGTCCGGGGTCTGTGTTTCTGTGTGTCTAAGAAGGATTAGTATGTGTGTATGAGTCTGAGTGTATGTGTAGGAGTGTTGTAGAACTCTGTGTGTGTGTGTCTGTCTGTGTGTGTGTGTGTGTGTGTGTGTGTGTGTGTGTGTGTGTGTGTGTGTGTGTGTGTGTGTGTGTGTGTGTGTGTGTGTGTGTGTGTGTGTGTGTGTGTGTGTGTGCCTGTCTGTGTGTGTGCGCAGACTGGCGTCATACAAAGGTGTGTTATCAGCATGCTAGTGCATTCTGTGTGTTCGTCCCACGTCTTATCTTTTCATGAAGGGCAACATTGCACAAAAGCAGTTTTGTCACATGACCAGCCTCGAGCAAAATACATAGTCTTTCTGCATTTGCAATGAATTTCTGTTGCTAAATGAAAACCTGCTAAGCTGTGCCTTGACCAAAACCATGCCTCATCCTAACCTGTCAGTAAAACAACATTTCTGCAGCTTTACTTTTGCCAACAGCACTGAAACAGTGTTGTACAGTAATTGTACAGCACAGTACAGTATTTTTGTACGTCTTGTCATGATGCCATGTTGTTGTGATAATGGTACATTAATCAAATGATGTGCACAAAACAGATGAGCATTTGTCAAGGCACACATGATGTTTATCTCTGTCCTCATCCATCTTCTCCTTTAGTCCCATCCCCCATGTTTTCAAATGCATGTGTGTTTTGAGCATGATTAAGCATGTGTTTACAGCAATAAATTATCATGTGAGGTTATACACATTTGTGATTGCCGCAATCTGTTCCTATCGTTTTCTCTGCAAAACAGTTTAAGGAAATGCTGTCGGGGTTCTCTCTCGCTGACATACACTCATGTCAATTATCCTTAACAAAAATCTCCTGAGGAATGGTCTGACTTAAAATAATAACATAATTAACACATTGGTACTTTGCACCTAGCCTTGTCTCAATGAGACAGACAAGGGTCTCCCTTTTTAAGTAGTGCTGGGAAGTAATTAAAAGGAAAATATGAAGTGAAATTTATGTGAGGCTTTTTTCCCCCGACCAAAAAAGTGCTAAGCCTTCAGTAGTCTTAAGGCCATTGGTTGTAGTAGTAGCCAAATCAAACATGAAGTGTAAGCTTTGATTGCCTGAAAATAACGTCATTTATGCAACAAATTTCAAAACTGGAGTTGTACTGTCTGTCTAGTCAGCGACTAGTCACTGACCTGGGGAGCGACAAGGGAATGGGGCACGCATTTCAAATATCAATGGAGTTCTCCCATCAAACCAGTAATTGCTTTTCAATGTCATGAATAAATGTTGGTGTTCTTGTTTCAAACTACAGATGTACAGGATCCAAGATCTGGTTCTGGATCCAGCAGGATAATAGAGTTTTTCAGACTATCTGGATCCGGCAGGATCTTAAGCAGTGGATCCGGTATCCGGCAGTTACCTAAAAATCAGGATCTGGGGCATCTCTACTTTTTACGTAGCCCAGGCTTTTCAGTCAGTCTTTCACAACCCCAATCGCTGCATGGAGTGAAAGCCCTTTGAAAGCGGCCGTTGAAGGCAGTGTGGCAGTAAGCCAATGAGTCTTAAAAATAGTTTGCGCCGACATAATAAAAAGGGCCCACGTGTGCGAGTTGGCTATGTGTTTCAACCCTTTCGTAGGATCCGGTGTCCGGTTCCGGATCCGGCAGGATCTTAAGCAGTGGATCCGGTATCCCGCAGGATCCTAAAAATCAGGATCCGGTGCATCTTTATTTCAAACAGATACGCCCTTCCCTCCAATTTCCTTGGTAGATCCAGATCCTGGCATATACCTGGCATGATGGTATTCTAAACCAGGCAAATATTCAAATGTACTGACTCTTTCATCAATTTAAGATGCAGTCTAAGACATTGTGTAATTCGTCTGAATAGTAAAGTTAGTTTTAGGAATGCAACAAAATAATATTATACATTTACAACCATACAAATAAACTTCATTTATTTTAGTTAATTTAAGGAAGGAGGAAAGTGAAAAAGGAAAATAGACTGCAAACTTCTGACAACCTGGTCTGAAAAGCAATCAAACAACTTGGGTTGTAGCAGTTTCAAAAAGAATAACCATGCCTCTTGTCCCCAAGAAAAATATGAAAAAAATCTGGTCACACATTATGACCCACTTTCTTGCCGTGTTCAAGCTATTCTGAAGAAACTGAAGGTATTTCATTAATGTTGCTGTCATATTTGTTGTAAGTACATTTTATTCACACTTCAATGTTAGGACCACAATTACCATATTACGTGCTGTTATATGTCAAAGCTTTTTTTCATCTCGGTTGCTTATTCCGTCACAACCCGACACATTCTGCAATTCTGCAGAGGTAGTCATTCTGGCAGCAGCACATGAGTGAATTGAACAGATGAAGTGATGGTGTGAAAGTCCTGTTTTTTAATTGGACATTACAGTTTGGATGTAGTTATTTGTAAAACTTTTCAGAACACAGGGTTAATGGTTCTGGTGGGATGTTTTTCGTTCTTTTGTTCTCAGAATGACAAAGTGCGCTCTGAAAAGGAGGAATGATTGGAGTGTTGAGAAGGTCACATTGCGGTTCTGTCCCACTTTGCTGACACAATTACACATCGTTAGGATGGCTGATCTAAAAACCTAACACATCCCTTGTGATAGTCTCCCTCCTTTTCTCTCCAATTATTTTTTTTTCTTTTTTGGTATTTTTTCTTCCCTCCTTCTGCTCCACCTTAAAGTGGCTAAAATATGTTAGAGAGTCATTGGTGTAGAATGATGACAGATAACATCTTTTTTCTCAACCCGTCTCAGGGGAAAAGGCACAGAGAGATATTTTTTAATATTATGATTTCCTATTATTATTCCTATTCCTATTCCATTTTCTGTCGTTATGCTTCTTTTTTTAACCTCATTGGTGAAGGGTGCTTTCAAGACGGCCAAGTCTTGAAACAAGTGCGAGCAAGTGAGCAAACAGATTGTTAAAAAAAGTTTCAATGTCAAGGTGGGGTAAGTGCAACTGCAGCCATGCAGGCTATTTCTCTTCTTTCTTTCTTTCTTTCTTTCTTTCTTTCTTTCTTTCTTTCTTTCTTTCTTTCTTTCTTTCTCTTCCTTTGAGCCAAAGGACCATTAACCCTGACAGCTACATCCAGCCACCGCTTAAACAGGCCAATCAATTTGTATCCCAGGAGGAAATAGGCCCCCCCGTCTACCTCACCACTCATATCTTTTACTGGTAGTGAGTTGTGGATGCGAGCTACCCCTTAGGAGTCAGGAATTGGCTGTTGGCTTCATTGACACATTCTTAGCTCATCTTGAACAAGCAGCCTGTTTTGAACATAACAGAATTGATCTTTTTCTCTGCCATGTTATGTTACTTCCGTATGAATCTCATAGCCCTTGGTAGAGGTGGAATGACACAGCGACACTGATGCAGTCTGCTTTCCATTAGGTCATTTGGACAGCAAGGTTGCAGATTATCAACTGTCACAAAGCAAAGGCCCCATTTTTATGTATCTGCCTTCAACAAAGCCAATTTCTTTTCTCATTTAGCAACACAAAAGGAACACAGATAGACAGCTTGAGGAAGAAAATTAACGGGACACTAAGAGAGAGAGAGAGAGAGAGAGAGAGAGAGAGAGAGAGAGAGAGAGACAGACAGACAGACAGACAGACAGACAGACAGACAGACAGACAGACAGAGACAGACAGAGACACAGCTGGAGAGCAAATATTAATTCATGGATTGAATGGACAGAGACATGACAAAAGGGGAGTCAGATGAATCCAGCGATAGTGAGATCAGCATGTTCTCTATTTGAGGATAATTCATGTTTTTATTCCGAGGCTTTTTCTCCCTTGGCCGATACTCACTCTGAGACCTTAAGCAAAGTTTCACAGCAAGGGATGCCTTGCGCTGATAAGGAGTCTATTGAGTTATCTAGGGGAGAGATTAGCTTCGCTAGGGCTACAGCGTTAATTAGCACATTGATTGATTGTTAATCAAGTGCATACTGTAGGTGCAGATGTGCATGCATGTGTGCATGCGCACATATTTGTGTGAGTGTGTGTAGGTCTGGGTATGTATATGTGTGCATGTGCTTACATTTGCAATTCTGGGTGTGGTGCATGTGCACATCATTTGTTGTGTGCAGTACTGAGGCAGAAAAAAATGCATGAACCTCTCCCTACATTAGTGTGACATTACACACTGCTACTACTACTTAGTGGTGAATTAAATTCCGCTTAGTCCGAGACCAAGACATTACCAAGACCAGAGGGTATCAAGACCGAGAGAACAAGACCAAGACAGACCAGTTGAGACCAAAACCAATTCAAGGTCAAGACAGGGCGAGACCGAGTCAAGACTGATGAGCCTTAGGGCCTTTCCCATTTCTAATTTCTACCCCTACCCCTACACCTTCCCCTTGCCCCTCTTCTGTTGAAACGGAGCTGTAAGGCGTAGGGCTTGAAACCTGCCCATACGAATTGAAAAACCCCTTCAACAATCACGGAATGACTCCCATAGCATTCAAAAACCATTCTCTCTATGGTTAAACTAACGATTTTGCTTGTAATTGTAATGTTGTGCAGTGTTGTGCAGCCCTCACAAAACCTTCACGACTTCCATGCATTGTGTTGATGTTAATAGTTAAACTTGTACAATGGAATAATTATTACCACTTTTAAACCGTCAATTGCGGTGAAAATACTTGTGTGCTGTTGTGGATGCCGCTGCTTGCCGACAAATTTTAAAGGCATTCGCAATGCATTCAGGGAAATCTGTCGTAACCCTCCATCTGGAGTGTGGTATCGGAAAATCTCTGTTTGGAGGGATGCAAAGCCCTTCGCCATACCCCTGCCCCTCTGTCTTA
>NC_085879.1:7978898-7988898 GCF_034702125.1 Engraulis encrasicolus
GATAGGGAGAAGGGCAGGTGGGAGGGGGAGAGGGTACAGGCACATGGACAGACTCCCTTGGTAGTCCCACGAAGGCCAGTGAGTCTTTCAGCCTGGATGAATATGCATGTGTTTATGCTAAACACCAGTCACGTAAAATAAAAATACACTGTCGCCTGCCACACTGGCTGCATTCAAGGTGAGACACTTGGCTGAATTAAGTCATACTGATTAAAAGAATCAAGTTAAAAGAGAATGATGAATAGTGCCTATTTATGCAAGCATGTGTTACTATGTGCTTTCCGGTCCTTGTGTTTTGTTTGTGTGTATGTATATAAAATGAAGGAACAGTAACAACAAGAAAATATATGTGTTTCCCAACGTATTGGCATGGACAAAAACAATTTCCTGTTTAACACAACTAAGCATAAGAAAACTGCCTTTCAATCACCTGCACAGAGCAGTTCTACTCAGTCAAGACTCGGAGATACCTCCCTGTCTGCCAAAAGAAGATACAGGGAAGCCACTGGTCCTTGTCTAAACCATAGTAATGTGCATATTACGAGAATGTAATTAGTATTGGGTTGAAATGTTCTGTCATGCCATTTGTCTGTGCAATATGTTATGATCCTAACATCTCTAATAGCTGAGAGAATATCCACCTGTCAAACGAATCCAGAGCAGAAACCAGTTCCGTGGTTTGACAAGATCTTCCTTAGCACACCCATCTTGATAAAAAATATGTAACTGTATGTATGTAACAGTATGTAGAAAAATGTAACAGTTTACAATCTGCCCCAGGGTGTTTCTCAAAGCGTGGAGCTACTTAATCCACATAATAATAGATCACCAGAATATATCTGCAACCTATTCACTTATCTCTTGATGACACCTGCTGATTGTGTACTAACAGATAGCAAATGGACCAAATTACATCACAATTTATGTTGTTATATGCACTCTCCTAATGTACTGGGACCATGGGGTAACAGTTGGGACCATTTAGGAATTTGCTGCATGTCTGAATAGGCCTACTAGTTATGTCTGAGAGACAGTGTGAGTGATTAGTAATGAAATAGAGCTTCAAAAAGAAGAGCAGTAGGGGGGTGATGAGATCTTTAGAAGGATTGTAAGGACCTCGGGCCTACTGCTGAGCAGCTAGAAGGTGTTATATTGATATTACTTTATATGATTCCCATCAAGTGTCCTCATGTGCACTGCAACCTTACTACACTCTGCTTCACTTTCTGCCTTTGCCTCTGGCCCTCTTTAGTTATTTTTATTTTTTCTTTATGTTCTCTTTCTTTCCTCTCCGTCTACATCGCTCACTACTTCTCACTCTGCGCTCAATGCACACACACACACACACACACATCACAAAAGGTAGGCATTGTCTGCAAGGCTCTGATATAACCCACTATTTGGATACATGTCGTAATCAAGGAAAAAAGCAAATCAAAAGGAATAGTCAAGCGAGTCAATGAGTGAACGAGTAACTGAGTCAGCAGAATGGTGAGTAATTGAAGATATTGTATGACAGAATTTGTGGAAGGTTTAATGAGTAATTGACTAAGGAAAGTCGTTTGTAAGTCGCTTCAGTTATGAAGCGTCTGCCAAATGCAATAATAATGTAATGTAATAGATAAGGAGCGTGAGTAAGCAAGTAAATAAGTGAGTTGATATAGTGTAATCTTATATCGCATCTGAAGCTACGACATATTGATAAAGAGGCCCACCATTTGCACACAGCAAGTCCTGTCTTCAATATTTCAGATGTCAAACATAGTTCTGCATAAAACACCAATTTTAATTTTTTTTTAACTCTTTTGGGGAGGAGGCTGCTAAACTGGTCTAAACAGTGACCAATACCTGCATAACTGGGAATAACATAATGCCAAGATATTCATTCTTTGAGGTTGTCATAGTCCTCAAGCTACAAAAAAGAAGACTAGTTGCCCACAGCTAAACTCTCATGACTTAGCATGCGTTATTACACGTAGTCAAAGTGACTTTCAGTTATTTTGGTAACAAGCTACAGTGTCTGGAACCATATGCAGAGGTGCACATTTCAGGTTCAGTAATTACTAAGTCTCACTGAACCAGTGGATGCCTTGGTAGAGCACACAGGTCTTTAAAGCTCTCAGTCTAATCTGTCCGCCTCTAACAATATGGTTGGATGCCTTCAGCCATAGATGAGGGTGAAGGACAGTATTGTTGAATTGCATGTCCATATCCTTTCTGCTACTACTAGAGAATTTCAACATGTAAACTCACATATTAAAATCATGCCATGACAATAACTAGAAACAGAGTAAGACGCCTTCCAATGTCATACCAAGCAGTGTCAGAAGTAAACTGTTTTATTCTTGTTTTGTATATATTGTTTTTGGGGCGTGCATGCCTTTATTCTGACAAGACAGTAACAGTGAGTGACATGAAACATGTGTGTGAGAAATATAGGGAAGTACCTGACCTTTGGTCAGACTCGAACCCAGTGCCCAAGGATCTATAGTACTATGGCCTTAGCCAGACCCACAGCGCCCTAGCCTGGGAAATGTCATGCTGCCTTTCACAATCGTTCCGATGTGAAAGACAGCATGGAAGCTACCCTCAGGAACGGACACGGTCCCAGGTGCCCATAATGGCCAAGTATTCTGACCTTTACAGTGTCTCTGTTAAATCAGAGAGCGGGGCAGGGGTGTCATACTGGCCAAGCATTCCGACCTTTCCTGGTTACCATCAGAGCTAATGACAGCACCCTATGGAATTTACAATAGGCAGGCCACCAGACCTAATGTCACTTGTGATTAGGTCTGGTGGTAACCAGGCAAACAGCACCCTTCTATCACTGTTGTTACAACGCTTTGGAATCTTTCAGAGAGGAAGATACCGCACACTCTTGACAATCGTGCTGAATTTCATTTACAGAAACGTTTTGGGCAGTGTGGCCTTTGAGAGAGGCCACACTGCCCGAATCGTAGTTTCTGTAAATCAAATTCAGCACGATTTACACGCCTCACCCGGAAAGCACTGATGATCATCAAAGACACAAGCCACCCTGCACACAAACTGTTCAGCCTCTTGCCCTCTGGAAAGAGGTACAGGCGCCTCCGTTCCCGTACCACCAGGCTGGCGAGCAGCACAATGCACCAAGCGATCAAGATGCTGAACACTCAACCCACTCTCCCTCCACTGTCAGCCTCTAGCCAGCAAGGCCACTGACAACCCATCCCCCACCACCATATCTGCGACTGAACATTCCACCTGCACTACTATACTCGTGACTGAACTTTCAACCTGCACTAACTCAAAACATGCACACACACACACACACACACACACACACACACACACACACCACACACACACACACACACACACACACACACACACACACACACACACACACACAACACACACACACACACACACACACACACACACACACAAGCACACTGCACTTTCTGCACTAAACCCAAACATACACACACTGACACACACACACACACACACACACACACACACAGACACACGAACACACACACAGACGCACACCGCACCTTCTACCTGCACTAAACACATACACACACATACACACACACACACACACACACACACACACACTGCTGCTGGTGTACTTTTTCTTCAAAATGCTACTATTACCATGTCAGAACGCTATAAAGGACTTTTTTAGGAAAAGCACAAAAGCACAACAATACCTCTTAATGTATGTCCTCTACAAGTCTTCTGTTGTCCAGTCTTGCACTTTAAATGTCTGTATGAGCACTGTCTATGTCCATACTGTCTTAAGTCCATGTATAAGTACTGTCTATGTCTATACTGTCTATGTCCTTACCTAGATTAGTCTATGTCTGTATGGGAAAGCAAGAAATGTAATTTCAAATTCTTTGTATGACCAGTGCATGTAAAGAAATTGACAATAAAAACCTACTTGACTACTTGACTTGACAAGAGTGTGCAGTATCTTCTTCTCTGAAAGTGAACTTGCACCACCTACCTGCACCACGAAACCTCTGGTGTGTGTTGGTTTCCTCCTGCAAATACAACGGTTTGGAATAACAGAAAACACATTGTTGAAAAGTACTGTATAAAATCTGACTGTAGCAGGATGACTAATAACAATACTTGAAGCCCAAAATAACAAACCAAAGGCCTGCGAACAAAATACATATTCAACCAAAATATTTTTTTAAAGACAAAACCCTGTCTAAGCATAATAAAATACATTTTCCATATTCCTGGTAAAAACACCCCCGCTCAAAATAGTTTTCTCCGCTGAACTGTGGGCACCCCACTATAAATGCACAGTGGAACATTCCCTCTGGTTCTCTAAACAAGGAAGTGACTGCTGCTGCTAAGTTGGTGAGTAACTGACACACAGTGCTGGGAAAGTTACTTTGAAAAAGTAACTAATTACAAATAACTAATTATCAGTTACTTCTCCAAAAAGTAATTGCGTTAGTAAATGCGTTACTTCACCATAAAAGTAACCATTTACCAGGAAATATATTTTTTTGCGTTACTGTTTTTTGCTTAAAATGGCAAAGAAACGAAATTATTTTGGCTGTGATGTTATTTTTGCTGAAGATGCTACTATCAAATATCTTCATGACCTAGGCCTATTATCAGTGATGAATGTTAATCCAGTTCTTCACAACGTATTTAGGGATGTGCTCATTTCTTTTCCACGAGATGGATTTTTTAGCAACAAGAGCCCTTAACAACTCCGACCCCACATTGGATACAGGCCCGTTTCTAGGATTTTGGGGGCCCTAGGCAAAGGGGTACTCGGGGCCCTAGGGCATTGGGGGAGGGGGGGGGGGGGGGGCTCCTGACGGGGCAACCACGGCGCTGTTTCGGATGGGCCAGATCATTTTAGCCTACATAGCCTCACATAGCCTACCAATACAACATAATGTCACATGGAAACATAATGGAACAAACAAGTCACCTTGTTGTGGCTATGCAGGGCAACACATGCATGAAGGGCAATGAATGCATTAAGAGCACGCATACACCAGCATTTTCGGTGAGGAAATCTAGTTATTATGATAACTAGTCCCTCCAGTTCATTTTATGAAACTTTATGAAGAAGGACCTGGGAAAATATAGCCCATTCCATTCAGTAGGCTCATAATTTTTCATGAAGTAGGCTAATTGAATGTTCAGTTGTTTAACCTGGCCTATCTCAAATGAAAGTAGGCCCATGGCCCAATCAGATTTTTTTTTTTACCCTACCACGAAAATCATGATCTGTATTGCCAATCACAAATAAAGAATGGTCTAATCTTAGTTTCCAACCACTTTGAGAATCTAACCGAGGGTGCTCCATTTGTGCAAAACGAAATATTGACTCATAAAACAATAACCTACAGTCCAGAAACTCAAGGATGAGAAACGAATGAGCAGGCACGGTGGGGTTGGGGGGACGTGATAGGGTCCTATTGGTAAGCAAGAAGTCTGTAACCAAGCCAAGGGGGCTCTCTCCGACGATATTTTTTCGTATTGCATCCATCACGCACTTGAAAATACAATCCAAATGTTTGTGTTATTAGTAATACCGCAGCAAACACGAATAGGCAGCGACCAAGGATCACTGAACAACCACCTACGTTACTCCGCGGTTGACAACTGTGTCAATTATAGGGACCAATATCCCGGTGCCCTTACCTTGAGTTGTCTTGACCGCAGAATGTATCCCAGAATGTATCCCAGCCTCTAACTGTAATCCACGCGTTTCCACAATCATGGTCCAAAATTCCAATGTGTAACCCACATAGTAATAGCAAGAAAGGGACTTGTGCTACAATTTAGCTATCCCACTCAGCGCACTTGTGACTCCTGTTATCCGATAGGCATGACATTGTTCATTCGTTTCTTCTTGCGTTTGTCCACATCCAAATCAGTTCCGTGTCGAAAAAAGGCGCCTTATTGAACAATCGGCGTTTGCCCAGTGCTTGTTACAGCACGTGGATGTTTTTGAAAACATGTAAACTGTAAATGAAGCATCTCGCTGTCTGTGCGATGTCAACTGGCCTGGGACAGTTTGGTGGTTTGGCAGTACAGAGAGTAACCGAATGTGTCGTCTTCAAGATTAACTTTTATTATAAAAGCAACTGTCTCCAAAAATGTCATGTTAACTGGCGTCTGCGTAACATCCAGTGAGAGAGATTATGTCGCTTCATTTTCAGTTTGTGTTTGTGCTGAATATAATGCTTGAACCAATTGGAAAGGGGGGCCCCTCCAGATGGGGGTACTTTGACTTAATTGTCTATGCGCTCGCTGTTCGGCAATTGACATTTTCACGTTGTCGCTGATGCAAACCTATTGGAAGGGGGCCCCCTCGAGGAAGGGGGTATTAGGGAGGCGCTGTTGCTTCCCTCGCAGCAGAGCCCTTCATACAGATGACGGTGCCATATTATGAAGCTATTTAAAATCGTCATTGCTGTTGGGTACATAACCTGTCGTCCTTGGGGGACCCACCTATTCGGGGGCCCTAGGCAACTGCCTACATTGCTTACCTTAACGCAACGGGCCTGATTGGATAGGGGAGACATGTTTTCAACCACATACCTGGCGATTATTTTGTTAAGCTCACTCGTGTCCTGAGAAATCAGGTTTGGCTTGCCTCTGTCTTGCCTCTGCCTCTTCGCTACAGCTGAAACTAGCTGCATGGGGCTGTGCCACCATGCGAAGTTAGAGGTGCTTAGTGAAATTAGAGTCGCTCGTTACGGACATAACTTTGTTTCCAATGCACTGTATACTTTGGATATAAACATTATTGCATTTGACTGCAACTAGCGCGAAATGATTCCAGAAGGATATTTACCGTTGGAACATGCAACCTTGCGGCGTTGTATCTTCTACTTTATGCGCTCCCTGCTCTGTGTGTAGAATCATGACTTGTGTTTACGCGCTTGGGAGCAAGATAGCCGATGCTCCGCCCGCTTATCACCTTTTAGCAAATCACCTTAAGCTATTTTGTTCTCATGCATGCAAAGGGTGAATGTGAGCATATTACAAGCCGGCTTGGTACAGATTTATGCGGCATTGCCATTTGCTCCTTGATTTTGTCAGCTGCCAGTGCACACTGGCGCTGCAATTCATAAAATTGCAGTGTGCAACGTTACCTCCCGAGTAACGGCAACGGCGTTACAGTTATGGATAGAGTAATTAAGTAATTATTCCGTTACTCAAAATGAGGCTTCGTTAGTAACGCCGTTACACTCTAACGCCGTTACACTCTAACGCCGTTACTCCCAGCACTGCTGACACAGGAATGTTTGCTTTACAATATTTTAACAAAATAAACTTCTTTGAAATAGCCTGCTGTAAGTGGTGATTCTTAACCTTTGGAAACTAGTAAACAGATGAAAGATGATAAATGGGTAACGCTATGAAATGCGCATTTTGAAACGTGGTAAATTGACACATTGAAACATAAGGAATGCCGGTAGGCCTTTCCCTGCACTCCTATCTACAATGCTGGGTAAAAGTTATGGCTAATGGAGGTGGTTAATGACTGAAAAATAAACCAGGGAAATGAAACAGTACGGAATGAATGAAAAGTGAAACACAGTCGGCGTCAGTGCAGCATGTTGGAAAATGCCGGCTTAATTGCTGCCTGGATGCTATTGGCTGCGTGAGCGTCACGGCTCAGTCTGTGACACTGACTAAATTCTCTGTAAAAGTCTCTGTAATCCTCGATAAATTCTCTCTCTCTCTCTCTCTCTCTCTCTCTCTCTCTCTCTCTCTCTCTCTCTCTCTCTCTCTCTCTCTCTCTCTCTCTCTCTCTCTCTCTCTCTCTCTCTCTCTCTCTCTCTCTCTCTCTCTCTCTCTCACACACACACACACACACACACACACACACACACACACACACACACACACACACACACACACACACACACACACACACAAATACACACACAGTGTGTGTCCCTCTCACACAAATAGACATTTTGCAGGTGCTCGCAGATCCCTATGGACATGGGATAAGGACACCTGAACATTGACATACAGATGGCACATTTTTTAATTCCTGTGGATTCAAACCAGGACACAGAGGCACATGGGCATACATTTGTGTATGCACGCACACACACACACACACACACACACACACACACACACACACACACACACACACACACACACACACACACACACACACACACACACACACACACACACACACACACACACACACACACACACACAGAAAAGAGCCTCACCCTGGCACAGATGTGCATGGCTTGTGTGGGTGCCCTGTGCGGAGAGGAGAGTCCCTTGCGGGTGCAGGTGGAGGTGTAATTAAGGGGATATTTATCTGCTGCTTTTGGGGTGTGTCCTTCGTGTTTTCATAAAAGGTCGGAGCGGCGACGGGGGACAAGAAGATTAGCCTGCAGCCCAGCACCACAGACGTGCAGGGAGAAGCGGCCTGTATCCCTTCAAACACACACACACACACACACACACACACACACACACACACACACACACACACACACACACACACACACACACACACACACACACACACACACGCCCCCACACACACACACACACACACACACACACACACACACACACACACACACACACACACACACACACACACACACACACACACACACACACACACACACACACACGCCCCCACACACACACACACCTGTGCACAGATGTACCTAGACACACGCAAGTACACTCATAGTGACATGAGCATGAACACACATACATGCAGAATGCACAGGCATGCTCACATACACATAGAGAGGAATTCCTCATCTTTATTTTTCCCTACAGGTAGTAGCTCATCTGTGTGACTGAGATGACATGGACACACTGTCCTGTATACGCTAGATGTCAGTGTGTCTGTGTTTGTGCTACACGAGTGTCTGTGTGTGTTTTCATGTTTCAGAAGGAAATTGTGTTGATCTATATGGTGACTGAGAGCTATTCGGTATATACCGGTAAGCTCCCAGTGGAGGTGAAATATGTATATTGATATATCTTTGATGTCATGTGATGCTGTTCCTCTGTTGAGAACCTGACAGGTATGCTACTATACACCTCAAGAACATGAAACAAGAACATGAAACACAATTGTTTCTATGTACACATGTACTCACCTTCAAGGTGTACTGTGTAATATGTTTAGCAGTTTATTTCCAGAATTCACGCTGTCCATTCACAAATGTTACCTTTTTACAGTAACAAACGCTTACGATCACCATTAAATTCTTAGTAGGCCTATTCATTATGACTGGGAAAATTGCATTTTACATACATGAAAAGGGGGAACTTCTCTATGGTCCGCCATTTTGAATTTCCAATAGGCATTTTCAGCTGCAAAACTTATATTATTACTATCCTTTGGTCATACTAGTAAAACACGTTTTGTTATTTATTAATATTCATGGAAAATATAAAATTTGGCAATAGGCAGCACCGTTTCAATGGGCAGCGCAGTTGCAATACCTACTCTGGCAACAATCTACACGGAGCACCTTTAAGGTTGTATTTTTCCAGACCAGGAAATTTCGAAAGTTCACTTGCTTTGGTCCGAACCGAATGTTTTTTTTTACATTTTGGTGCGGTTCCCTTTCACACTATGCTGTAGGCCTACATTTTAGTGTGTGTTTGTGATGGGGCAAACATCAGACAATGTATATAGGCCTATTGTGTTCTTGACTGCCTGTGGGTTTGTGTGTGTGTGTGTGTGTGTACGTTGTTGGCACTGAGTGTGCTGTGCTGCCTGCTGTTTTTCCTGCTGTTTCTGTGTGTCCTGTTCCCATCATCATTTTACACCTGCATTTTGGCAGCACAGATGTGTGTGTCACTCCAGCACACACACATGCACACACTCAAACGCAGGCATGCACCAGACAAGCACACACACTTGACCAGTTCTCTTGTCCTCCAAATGTTATGTGCAATTAATTAGTTCGTGCTAAGAAACCAGAGCACAGTCCGTGTCAGCTACTAATAGGCAGCA
>NC_085879.1:7993898-8048898 GCF_034702125.1 Engraulis encrasicolus
AGCCTAATTAATTCGAGCATTGCGAACCTCAGTCACAGTCCACAACAGCATTGTGAACGTACACAATCACATTCCATAGCCTATTTTTGACAACGTATTTAATTCGACAGCATTGTGAACCTAATCGATCTGCGGGGGTGGTCACTGTCCATCTCGCAACAGCAATGATAACATATGGGCCAACACAATTACAAATTCCATATTTTGGCAGCGGTGGTAATTCATTTGACAGGATTGTTTCCTGCATGCGGATGAACAACTTTTTAGGTGATATCAAATGCACTTTGTGTTGGAGCTGGCGCGGCAAAGGAGACTCTTTCCCTGTTCCTTATTGTTGCTCCAGAAAGGCGCAGGCACGCCGGTGCTCAGTAGCCAGGCTGCGCCCTCCTAGTGACGCAACACCTTCGGCGGCAAGTCTATGATAATCAGGCAAGGTGCTCAGTGCTCACCGTGCGCTATGATAATCAGGCAAGGTGCTCAGTGCTCACCGTGCGCACCTTGTGGCAGGCAGTGAAATAGCAGCGCACGAACGAACGAACAAACACAGACACCCAGGCGATCACATAACCTCCTTGGCGGAGGTAATAATAGTAATAATAATAATAATAATAATTGTATTTGTATAGCACTGTGTCATACAAGGCATGTAACTCAAAGTGCTTAACAAATGGGAAAAAAAAAACATTGTTAGAGATAGATTTAAAAGGAGAGGTATAGAGGAGAGGCAGAAAAAGCAGGAAGGCAGAGGAAGAAGAGATAGACAGAGAATGTAGAGTCATAAGGTCAACGTAGGTTAGGACCACGATTCTTAGATGTGTAAGGTCCATAGTGGCTGGGCCTATCATAAGTAATAGATAGTCACACAGAGATTGGGCGCTCAGGTGCGGCCCCTGGTGGCATCAGGGGTGAGGAAAAACTCCCTTTCGCTTGATTCATAGTTTGTAAGGGGGAAAAAAAGCTCAGTGAGGTCTGAGAAAAAAGACCCCCTATAGTCAGGAAGAAACCTCAGGCAGAGACCAGCGGCCACCTAGGGGAGCCCCCTGCCAGGGCTGGTTGCGAGTAGTAAGGGCGCTGCGGCAGCTGGGACACTATGACGCCTTGGCAGCTAGGAGTTGGCAAGGATGAAGAGGTGGGTCTTCAGCTGCTTCTTGAAGGAGTCGACGGAGGTGGCTGATCGGATCTCGATGGGGAGGGCGTTCCATCTCTTGGGCGCATAGCAGGCAAACGCGGCGTCGCCGATCTTCTTCTGCGGGGGGGTGGGGGTCCTTAGCAGCTTGGCATCAGTGGACCTGAGAGCTCGAGCAGGGGCATAAAAAGAGAGCATGTCTGAGATATAGCTAGGGGCAAGTCCATTTAATGCTTTAAATACTGTGAGCAGAATCTTAAAGTCGATTCTGTATGAGACAGGTAACCAGTGCAGGTCTGCCAAGACAGGAGAGATGTGCTCTCTCATTCTGGTTCTTGTTAGTATTCTTGCCGCAGAATTTTGAATGAGTTGCAATTTGTCAATTATTTTTTTTGGGAGACCAGAGAAGAGAGCATTGCAGTAGTCTATCCTACTGGTGACAAAGGCATGAATAAGTTTCTCAGCGTCTTGTCGGGGGGCCAAGCCGCACACTTTGTTGACATTTCTAAGATGGAAAAAAGCAGATTTTGTTATCTTGTTGATGTGAGGCTCAAAGCTCAAATCCGAGTCTATGACCACACCTAGGCTAGTAACCTTATCTTTAATGTGCATGCTTAGGTCACCTAGGCTTGAGTGGAGTTTTGCACGTTTTTTCTTAGGCCCAATGAGCAACACTTCAGTTTTATCCTCATTTAATTTTAGGAAGTTACTGTTCATCCAATCTGTGATGGCAGACATGCATTTAGTCAAGGCATGAATGGCAGTGGTTTGGCTAGGCTCGACAGAGATATATAGTTGAGTGTCATTGGCATAGCTATGAAAATCAACATTGTGCTCTCTGATGATGGAGCCCAGGGGCAACATATAGAGAGAGAAGAGGAGAGGGCCTAAGCAACTACCCTGAGCAACTCCAAAAGGCACATCATACTTGTTGGAGACGTATTCTCCGATGGTGACAAAAAACTGCCTTCCTGTAATATATGTTTTGAACCACTCTAAGACGTGACCGGACAAGCCTACCCAAGATTCAAGGCGGTCAATTAGTATGTTGTGGTCTATCGTGTCAAAGGCGGCACTGAGGTCGAGGAGGATAAGTGCTGAGACTTTGTTTGCGGCAGTGCTGAGCCTAAGATCACTTATTATTTTGGTTAGTGCTGTTTCGGTGCTATGGTTGGCTCTAAAGCCTGATTGGAATTTTTCCAAGATATCATTCCCAGCCAGGTATTGATTAAGCTGTTTAAATACAACTTTTTCTAGTACCTTGCTTATAAAGGGGAGGTTTGATATAGGTCTGTAGTTGTTTAAAGAATTCTGATCTAAATTTGTCTTTTTTAGGAGTGGCTTTACCATGGCTGTTTTGAATGAACTTGGAAAAATGCCTGTAAGCATAGAGGTGTTAACAATTTGCAGTAAAGGTGCTGCTAAGCAACCAAGTATGTTTTTTAGCAGATATGTGGGGATCGCGTCAAGGCTGCAGGTAGACTGCTTACTTTCCCTGACTATTTTACAGAGGTCGTCCTCTGTAATTGGACAAAACTTTTGGAAGCTCTCAGGTCTCCTAGGGGGGTTTAACCCTCCCCTCGGTGTATCGCCTGAGTGGGTGACAGAGGTTGCTGCGTTTCCACCTTGGATGCCTTCTCTAATGTCGGCAATCTTTTTATTAAAAAATCTAGCAAATTCCTCGCACTTGGCAAGTGATGCTGCATTTAGGTTGTTATTGCTATGTGTTGGATTAAGCAGGTGGTCAATAGTGGAAAAAAGAACTTTCGCATTATGCTGGTTGTCTGTTGTGATTTTGGAAAAATATGCTTTTCTCTCTGAGTGTACCGCATTATTGTAGGAGGAGATCTCATCCCTAAGGGATTGTCTATGGACTTCTAATTTAGTTTTCCTCCAAAGACGCTCGGTTACTCTGCATTTTCTTTTTAAGGCTCTAAGTGAGTCATTCATCCAAGGTGAATACCTAGCTCTGGCTCTTGTCGTCGTTCTAATTGGAGCTATGTTATCTAGAATTCCTCTTAAGTTGTTGTTGAAGCTATCAACCATTTCATCAGGTGTGCAGTGACCATTTAGTAGGTCACCTGATTTGATGAGGTCTGAAATCTTAAGCTCAGCAGAGGCATTAATGCTTCGTCTGCGAATGACATTGTTGGGTGTGCTAACATTCAGATGACAAAATGACGGCAGTCCCAACTGTCACACGTCATGCAGCAAGGCCATCACTCCAACAGGACATTATAGTTGATGCATGTTTGCCTCACAGAGGACCTGTGTAAGAGTGAGAGTGAGTGTTGGGTGTGAGAGTGCTGAGAGTGAATCGTGTGAGTGTGTATGTGTGTGTGTGTGTGTGTGTGTGTGTGTGTGTGTAGGGGTGCCAAAAGGAGTGGGAGGGGGAGGGGGGATTGTCCCGGGCCCAGGGAGAGAGTAGGCCCAGCATTGGGTCCTCATTGCATGTACAGTGAGTCCAATATGTATTTGATCCCTTGCTGATTTTGCCCGTTTGCCCACTAATAAAGACATGATCAGTCTATAAATTTATGATAATATGTATTCAAACATGGAGAGACAGAATATCAAAAAGAAATTCCAGAAAATAACTTAAGATAATATATTTTAATTTATTTGTATTTAATTTAGGCTAATAAGTATTTGACCCCTCTAGCTAAAGAAGATAAAGTGCTTTGTGGCAAAGCCCTAGTTTTCTACCTCTGAGGTTAGATGCTTCTTTTAGTTTATGACAATGTTTGTGCTTATTGTAGAAACTATTTTTGCCCATTTTTCTTTGCACATTATCTCTAAAACATTAATAGTTTGTGGCTGTAGCTTGGCAAATGGGAGGTTCAGTTCTCTCCATAGAATTACTATAGGGTTAATATTTGGAGACTGTCTAGGCCACTTCACGACTTTAATATGCTTCTTATTGAGCCACTCCTTCGTTGCTTTGACTGTATTTTGTGTATTATTGTCATGTTGGGAGAAAAATGGCCCACCCTTCAGTGTAGTGGTGGAGGGAAGGACGTTTGCACTCAGGATTGCACATTACATGTCTCCCTCCATCCATTCATTGACGATGTGAAGTTGTCCTGTGCCTTGGCCAGACAAACACCCTCAAACCATAATGATAGCACTTTCATGCATGATGGTGAGGAGGGTGTTCTTGGGATCATAGACAGCAGTACTCTTTCTCAAAACACATTGAATTGTGATAATGCCAAACATCTTGATTTTGGTTTCATCTGACTACATACAGCACCTCCTTATCATATCCTAAACCAGTCTGATGTCCGTTGGCAAACCTCAAGTGGGACTGCACAGCTTCCTTCTGAAGCAGAGGTACCATGTGTGCACTACAGGATTTTAAACCTCTGTGGCATTAAGTGCTACCAGTAGTTTTCTCAGTGATTTTGGTCCCAGTAGCTTTGATATCATTGTCTAGATCATCCCGTACAGCTCTAGGGTGATTTCTTTCTGTTCTCATGATTATCAAATCCCTACAAAAGGTCAAATTTTGTATAGAACCCCAGACAGGCTGATGGATAGTCATTTTGTATTCCTCACATTTTGGAAGAAATGCATCAACAGCTGGGTCATTAATACCCAGTCTCTTTCTTGTGGCTTTGCAGCCCATTTAATCTTTGTTCAGGTCTAAAATCGTGTCCCTGATATAATTTGACCACTCTTTGGTCTTTCCCATGCTGGTGAGGTTGGAGTGTGACTGATTCACTCATACTATGGACTGATTCTGCTGATTCAATGTGTCTTTTATGCATGTTAGTATGTACAGGTGTCTTTAATTCAGATGACAAGTTGATCGAAAGTGCCCATCTGGTCTGTGGGCCCGGAACTGTAATCAGTTGGCAGGGGATCAAATACTTATTTTGCTCGATGAAATGGAAATAAATTAATATATATTCTCTTCAGTTAATTTCTGGATTTTCTTTTTGATATTCTGTCTCTCCATATTAGAATACATAGGCTATTATCATAACATTTATTGACTGATCATGTCTTTGTTAGTAGGCAAACCAACAAAATCAGCAAGGGATCAAATACATATTGGACTCACTGTATATATTGGTAAGGGGGGTCCTTTTAGCAGACTTTGTCCTGGGGCCGGCCAAAGCTGTCAGCGGCCCTGTGTATGTGTGTGTGTGTGTGAGTGGGTGTGTGTGTGTGGGTGTATGTGTGTGTGGGAGTGACTTCACTTCACAAGCATAAAGTAGGCCAGCCTGCCAACATGGCTACTCTTTGGTGTCAAAGCATGAAGGTGAACGGTGATACGATTGCACACAAAAAGCCAACCCCACACTGATGATGTATGCAACCGATCCAAAACGAGGAGAGAGAAAGAACAGAAAAGGAGAACAGGACAAAGCAAGCATTAACCTCAAATAATGTAAAGGCAAACCCTTTAGGATTAACCCTTTCTCCTGATTAAAAAGGAGAAAACAAAGAGAACCCGAAGGAAGGTGAATAGATGTGTCTAGCCAGGCTGTGCCCTCCTAGTGACGCAACACTTTCAGCGTCAAGAGTCAAGTCAAGAGCAATGCAAGTACTTCTGAGTTCGCGAAAATACGGGAACTCCTCCCGCTCCTCCCCAAGCAAACAACCATAGGCAAACCAAGGTCAACCTTGCTGTTTGGGAAATGTTAATTGTTATGCTCTTGGTCAGACCAAGTCTCGAAGAGATTTGAACGTCGATGATAATCAGGCTAAGATGTGTCATCCGTCGAGCCTAATGTCTGGAAAACACTGCTGTGAAGCAAACATAACGCACGTACACACACACGCAAACACACACACAAACACACACACACACACACACACACACACACACAAAGTTGACAGATAGTCTATGACGTTCAGTAGGGGGAAATAGACGTGTTTCGGGTTTGATTAGGCCTACATAGCCATCGCTAATTCCTCTGATGATCCATGTTTCCAGATGTGAGATGCGACATGTATCAATTCAGTGTTGTAGTTTGTCTCGGTTTTCTAAAGTCACAACGAGATGAAGAGTTGAATCAAAGTTGCTGTTTATTAATAAATCCAATGACTCACATTGCGGACATTGCTTTAGCTCCCACTGGTACTATACAACAAGATCTCGCGATACATTAATCTGAACAGTCCAATAACGAAACAGCACAGCTGTCTACAAGAGTGTAATGCTTTGCAACTTTTTTTAAAACTTATGAACGTGCCTTGGCACATTGATACACTAGCGTTAGGGCCTCCGTACATTGGCTCCGACAGCACTGCGGAGCACTTTCGCTTCCGACACAATTCCCGAAACCCAATTTCACACGAACATAGCATTGATTGTCAATAAGCGTCGCCGACAAAATAGAACTTGTCTCTAATCGATATCTGACATTCGCGAATGTCCGCGTACATCGGCGCCAGTGTGCGGGGTTTTATTGAAAACAATGGAATCAAACTTTTGCGGAGCAGTGCTCAGCACTTTGTCGGAGCCGGTGTGCGGAAGCCATTATGCGATTAGAAAAGTGGGACTTCTCCACAGGTATATGTATATGGAGAGTAATGGTGGGGTGGCGTCCGCGCCAATGTCTTATCCTGTGCGTATCGCTCGGTGCGTAATTCCAAGAGCAGTATGATAAAAGGAAGAAAGGAGTCGCACACTGGAGCTGGATGCAAAATCAAAAATTTTATTAAACAAAGCCCAAAAAAATGTAAATAAAACCGACAGACAGGGGACAAACGTTTCGGGTCCAGCCCATCATCAGTGTACCCAGTTTGAAATACGTCATCAGTTCCACTGCGCTCTTAAAGGCTCCGTTCAAAGTTTTCCACCCCCAACACCTAGTGGACGGGGAGATTGAGGGCATATTGGCTGAACAGAACAGCGCACATTACGGCAATGAAGAGCGTAAGACACTGGCACAGCTTGGTAAGAACAAAGACATTATTTGGAAACCAGCGGATAAAGGCGGTAGCATAGTTTTATTAAACAGGGCGCAATACATATCAGAGGTGCAATCACAACTCTCTGATGAAGTTTGCTACATGCGCTTAGACCGCAAACCAATGGCCAACTTTAAACATGAAATTGATACTTTCCTCCAAGATGCATGCCAACAGGGCAACATTTTCCAAACTGAACTAAAGTTTCTCAAGAATGACCATCCGACGACTCCTGTCATGTACGCACTGCCCAAGGTCCACAAAACCTTAACCAACCCCCCTGGACGCCCCATTGTAGCGTGCAGCGACAGTTTAATGGAACCCATGTCGCTGTATATCGATCGGATTCTGCGGCCGCTGGTGGAAACTTTGCCATCATATCTAAGAGACACTGGGGACTTCATTGAACAACTTTCACAGACCCACATTGACATTGCTGAACATGACATACTACTCACAACTATGGACGTGGTATCCCCTCTACACTAACATCCCTCACGACAAAGGCATCATTGCGATTAAACATTTCCTTGACCTTAGGACGGACCCACACCCCCCAACGCCCTTCCTCATTGAGATGATCTCCAAACTTTTACACAACAACTTTTTTCTTTTTGGGAATGATTTTTACCTGCAAAAACAAGGGGCGGCAATGGGATCCAGATTCTCTCCTGACTACGCATGTTTGTTTATGGGATTTCTAGAGGAGCGCTATGTTTTTAATAACAACCCCTTCTCCCACAACGTGCTACTATGGAAAAGGTATGTGGATGACGTCATGTATCTTCAAGGGCTCTAAAGGAACGTTTAATGACTTTCTTCTATACCTGAATAACATGGAAAATTCAGCGCAGCCATAGACACCAAGACGGTCTCCTTCCTGGATACCACGGTCATTCTTGAAGGTAACTGTCTATTAATTACCCTATACACTAAGCCCACTGACAAGACCAGTATTCTACATGCATCCAGCGCGCATCCATCCAATCTAAAAAGAGGTCTTCCATACACACAATTCTTAAGGCTCAAGAGGATTTGCACACGCCAAACTGATTTTGACAATGAAGTAACCAAAATGTACAAAAACCTTTGTCTGAGGGGATACCCACACAAATGGCTTACGTAATGAAGCTCTTGATAAAGTCCGAAGCACCGTGAGCAGAGCACGACATGAAAAACAATTTTCTGTTGCATGCACCACCACGTACACGAAACATAGCCAACGGATAAAAAACGCCATCCTCAAACATTGGCACATCCTTGGCAGTGACCCCATCTGCCGTACCCTTTTTTCTGAGCCCCCCCTCTTCTCCCACTACAGAGCGAGAAACGTGAGGGACTTTCTAGTCCGAGCCGACTGTCCCCCCACCACGGGCAAAGAGGGCCGCCTTAGAAATGTCAGTGGTTTTTTTCCCTTTCAGAACATGCGCAGCATGCAGGAACAACACAAAGAAAGTCACCTCATTCACCTGCACTGCCACAGGGAAACTGTTCACTATCAAACAGCTTACTACATGCAACACATCCAACGTTGTATATCTCATTTCATGTCCATGCAACAAACAATACGTGGGTAAAACAAATAGACCTATCAAGACGCGCATCATTGAGCACAATAGCGCCATCAGGCGCAAAGACGAAAGATCCCCAGTTGCCCAACACTTCATGGAAGCTGGCCACCCTTTATCCTCTCTCTCCTTCACTGTCATTGAACATGTCAAAGAATCACGCAGAGGGGGCAACACTGAAAAAAGACTATTACAAAGGGAATGTTTTTGGATATGGACCCTTAAATCTCTCCAACCAAGGGGAATGAACGATGAACTATCTTTATCCGGTTTCTTGTGAATTTACCCTGCATTATCCTTATTATGTTTTATCATGACATTCGATTGACTAATAACGCTATTCATGTTCTACTTCCCCTTGATATCTTCCATGTTCTTCCATTTGGATAGACTATGGTACTGTTCTCTATACATACTTTGACCCTCCCTAGTAGGCTATCTTTCTCCGATATGCCTATTGACTCCTTATGTATTATGTATATAGTTTATCACTGCAATGCATGTCGCTGAATGCTTGCAATGCACTTTAGCATCTCTATGACTATGCACTTGTCTCTTCACTAAGTGTTGGTGGGTGAAAAACTTTCAACGGAGCCTTTAAGAGCTCAGTGGAACTGATGACGTATTTCAAACTGGGAACACTGATGAAGGGCTAGACCCGAAACATTTGTTCCCTGTCTGTCGGTTTTATTTACTTTTTTCGGCTTTGTTTAATACAATTTTTGATTTTGCATCCAGCTCCAGTGTGCGACTCCTTTCTTCCTTTTATTGTATATGGAGAGTTACATGTAATCAACACTCCATTTAACGCATCACAATGGGAAATTCCACCCTGCCATGGTATGTAGTGTATTTGTGAATGTGATGCCAATACCTTGCCTTTCGTGTTTGTTTAGAATAATAAGATAAGTGAGCAACAAAGCAACAAATGCTTTACTCGCAAGAGCAAGCAGAGCCCTTCAGACTATAAGATAGTGTATGTTAATTCATTAACACATATCATAAACATTTTTAATGTAGGCCTATTATTTGTCCATCCAAGTTTTGTCTAATCAGTACTCGAGATTACACGTGAATGTACTCTATGTATATTTAATATAACTTCAGTGATTTTTTTCTTTGTACTTTCATACTGTATACTGTGTATTCTCATGGGAATATTTTGAATGACTTGATCTTTATTGACTCGTACCTCGGCTTTTCAAATACCGTGACCTGTATCCTTTTTTTATAAAGAAACACTGGCAAACGCTATCTCTTGGTTTTCAGAAATCTTTCAAGATGTTTTTTTTCATCCACAGATGTTCTTTCAAAGACAGTAGCCTATTCATTACACACTCACTTTAGAGAAAAAGGAACAAGCATAGGGATACTGATGAAATACCATCTAATAAAACAGAACAGCATTAAGGCATTCAATTCGATTCTCACCCACTGTTTTCTAAGTTCAACCCTTTAAGAACAAAGGTCATCATTGCATTCAGTTTTTGGCACAAATATTCATGAAAAGTAACAGTATTCTGTACATGCCTGGGCAACCAACTACTGCAGTTAACATATACATCACTTAAAATGTTGTTTGTTGAGGTAGGCGCTATAGATTTTAAAAACAACAAAAAAACAAATACACTGCCCGTTTCTGTGTTATTGCAACAGGCCAACATAAAAAAGATTTTTTTTGTTGTTTTTATTTTCTCACAGGAGCTAACCCTTAGGTTATGCTGTGGCAATGAAATTACTGTGGCAATGAAATGACTAACTACAAGATAATGGGTTCACCATTGTTTGTTTTCCGATTAGATATTAAGACACTAATCATTATTAGAAAAGTGTAACCTTCCCGATTCCTGATACTTAAGCCTCACATAAATTCTTATTAATTTCCCAACTTTTATTCACAGTTATACGCACGCATAACATGCACACACACATTCACGAACGCACACATTCACACACGCACACGCACGCACACACACACACGCACACAAACACACACACACGCACACGCGCACACACACACACACACACACACACACACACACACACACACACACACACACACACACACACACACACACACACACACACACACACACAACAAAGCACTTCTCTAGAGGATATTCCTTCATATGAGTACATTTCATTTGTGTACCGTCCAACCTTGTACACCCACGGCATTGCCACATCCCATGTGAAGGTGAGGGCAGGATAAGTGACTCTCTCTTTTCACACCCTGTGCGTTCCTCCTTGCTCAGGGTGAGCCCTTGTGGAAGTGAATGCAAATGTCCCTGACTTTCACACTTGAACCGTCACTTCATCTAGCACTGCACTGTTCCCAGAAGGGCCCACTGTATGTGTGCGCACCTCCATAACCACTCAAAGGTGGCAGTTGCATTTTCTGTGTGTGAGCGTGTGTGTGTGTGTGTGTGTGTGTGTGTGTGTGTGTGTGTGTGTGTGTGTGTGTGAGCGTGTGTGTGTGTGTGTGCGTGCATGCGTGAGTGCGCGCGTGCGCGTGTGTGTCTGTGTATGAAGCCTGATCGGGAAAGGATGTTTGTGTGTGTGTGTGTGTGCAGGGCTGGACTGGGGTTGATAAACGGTCTGGGCATTTTTGGCATAGACCAGCCCCTTACAAAGCCCACCTGTTTTTTTTTTACAATATGTTTGGCTCAATGTGCTGGACTAATCGTTTTCCCCATCTAAAGTATGGGCTGGTCAGGGGGAGAAAACAACGGGAAAGTGCCCTGTATGGCAGATGACCAGCCCTGGTCTGTGTGTGTGTGTGTGTGTGTGTGTGTGTGTTTGTGTGTGTGCGCGTACATGTGTATGTATGTCTCTGTGTGTGTTCATAATCATGAGGTGTGTTGGGGGTGATATCGGCATGGGAGGTAATTGAGGAGGGTCTCTGGGCCCATTAGATGGCACTAATGTTCCTCTTCTAGGTGGGGGCTGGAAACTTGACCTTGCCCAAGCAGTGCGACACAGACAACAACAACAACAACAACAACAACAACAACAACAACAACAACAACTACGACAACAAGGTCGACAGTAACAATGGCAACAATAACAATAGCACAGTAGTTACAAGTACAATAGTAGAAATTGCAGTAGTAGTAATACTACTTCCACTACTACTAATACTACTAATACTACTAATGCGTATTATGAGTGATGCATTCCCACACGTATGCACACCCGCACGCATGCCATGCACACACGCACACACAATTCCCACGATTATTTATCAACGGGGTATTGTTGCTATTTATACACTTTTTGTCTTTTCCCTTCCAGTGTAATGTCATTTTACGTAATTCTATGGTCTTTTTTTGCAAGAGACAAATCAAAATATCTTTAAGTTTTTTTTATTTATTTTTATTGCATTACATGTAAAGCATTCATGAAGTCTCCACCGATGGGTCTTTTTTCACTCTATAGCCTTTTATTGACTAATCAATCACTGTGTCAGTGAGCTGACCAATTACGTTTTTCAGACTGAGGTTGACTCAGTGTTTGTGAATCCTCTTAAAGCATGCTAATATATTTCATCACAACCCCACACACTGTAAGTAATGAATATGAAAAACAACCATTCAAGGACTGCTCCAGGAGTAGCCAGGGATGAGTGGTAGGTTAGCACTGAAGCATGCAGTGGAGACAGCCAAACATGTCCTTAAGATGCTTGGGATCCTTGGGATGAAGGGTGATTGGCTGACCTCTGAACTCTGACCCATCTCTGCCCAATATTCAAAGAAATCAAGTACAGAATCTCACAATGCAACAAACAAACACACACGCATGCACGCACGCACGCACGCACGCACGCACACACACACACACACAACTGAGATGACAGGAGAAGGATAACAATGCAATGCCACAAACAATTTGCCCAACTTAAAAACTTCTCCCTGACAGAGAATGCCCCTTACTACTTGCTAGTAGGCAGTCATTGGCCTGGTTCATGAAATGGAGTCTGGTCAGTATTAAAGTAACATTGCCATGCTCCCATGCAAAGCT
Source organism: Engraulis encrasicolus (assembly GCF_034702125.1). NCBI lineage: Eukaryota > Metazoa > Chordata > Actinopteri > Clupeiformes > Engraulidae > Engraulis > Engraulis encrasicolus. The sequence goes on from NC_085879.1 coordinate 8,006,538, forward strand.
ACAAGACCATGAACAACAGTCATTTGGATCAATAAACTTTATTCTTATCATGTAACTAGATATGACTTGCTCTTTTTTGGGTTATAATAAAATGAATGCTGATAAACTAAACATGACTGACACTGAAAATGCATGCAACAAAACCTTGTTTATACCTTTCTTTTATCATCTATTTCACACTCACGGTCTTTTTCCATCATTGCAGCGCCGTATACGTACGTACATAGCCAAGAGGGTTTATAAAACGCTTGTCCTCTCGTTTGCTTTACCAAAGCAGGATGGATTCACTTAGCCTCCCCTGGCCTTGCAGCCGTAATGACACGCTTCCATGTCCACATACGACATTTTCACAATGACATTTCTTCTCCTTCATTTAACTCTCTCAGAGGCCACTAAGTGGGTCTTCCTGATGCAGCAAGTCTGCCATGAAACCCTGGGTAGCCTACGGTAAGTCCTGAGTGTTGACAGGCCTTTCATTGTGTTCCATTGGGAGCTATGAAACCATATAGTAGGCCTACATGTAGAACGCGTTCCATTAAATACTTTGTGCATGCATCATTTAGATGCATATTTGTGAAGAATGATAGCCATGTTCACAGGATGCAATTTGTAGACTCCTGGACATTAAGGACATAAAAATAACATTGTTGTGTGCAATGTATAGTGTGCACTGTGACAGCCAAAGGCTCTCTCTATGCTAATCAAAGCCATTGAAGTCCAACCAAAGCTTCTTTAGATTCTTTCTTATGGCCGCCTCCTTGAGATTTGTCTGTTTATTCCCAGGTCAAAAAAATGTGTACTTAAGTGTACTTTAAATATATTTAATTTTCTGAAAGTATATTTTAAGTACACTCTATTTATCAAGTACAGTACTTAAGTATGGTATTTAAAAATATACTTATAGTTTAGTGTATTTTCAATATATTTTAAAATAATTTGTATTATTAAAGTTATGTACTTAAATATAGTTTTATAAAATATACTGTTAGTGTACTGTATTTTAAATGTATTTTAAGTATATTTGTATTTTAAAAGTAATGTGCTAAGTGTAGTATTGTCAAATATACTATTAGTGTATTATATTTTAAGTGTATTTCAAGTATATTTGTATTTTAAAAGTAATGTGCTAAAGTGTAGCATTATAAAGTATACTATTAGTGTATTACACTTTAAGTGTATTTTAAGTATCTTTGTATTTTAAAAGTTATATACTTAAGTGTAGTATTATAAAATACACTATTAGTGTATTGTATTTAAATGTATTGTAAGTACATTTGTATTTTAAAAGTAATGTGCTTAAGTGTAGTATTGTCAAATATACTATTAGTATATTGTATTTTAAGTCTATTTTAAGTACATTTGTATTTTAAAAGTAATGTGCTAAAGTGTAGCATTATACAGTGTACTATTAGTGTATTATATGTTAAGTGTATTTTAAATATCTTTGTATTTTAAAAGTTATGTACTTAAGTGTAGTATTATAAAATACACTATTAGTGTATTGTATTTAAATGTATTGTAAGTACATTTGTATTTTAAAAGTAATGTGCTAAAGTGTAGTATTGTCAAATATGCTATTAGTATATTGTATTTTAAGTCTAATTTAAGTACATTTGTATTTTAAAAGTAATATGCTAAAGTGTAGCATTATACAGTATACTGTTAGTGTATTATATTTTAAGTGTATTTTAAGTATCTTTGTATTTTAAAAGTCATGTACTTCAGTGTAGTATTATGATATATACTATTAGTATATTCTATTTAAATGTATTTTAAGTACATTTGTATTTTAAAAGTAATGTGCTAAAGTGTAGCATTATAAAGTATACTATTAGTGTATTATATTTTAAGTGTATTTTAAGTATCTTTGTATTTTAAAAGTTATGTACTTAAGTGTAGTATTATAAAATACACTATTAGTGTATTGTATTTAAATGTATTGTAAGTACATTTGTATTTTAAAAGTAATGTGTTAAAGTATAGTATTATAAAATACACTATTAGTGTATTGTATTTAAGTGTATTTTAAGTGTATTTGTATTTTGAAAGTAATGTGCTAAAGTGTGGTATTAGAAAATATACTATTAGTGTATTGCATTTTAAGTGTATTTTAAGTTTATTTGTATTTCTAAAGTAATGTGCTAAAGTGTGGTATTAAAAAATATACTATTAGTGTATTGTAATTTAAGTGTAGTTTAAGTGTATTTGTATTTTTAAAGTAATGTGCTAAAGTTTGGTATTAGAAAGAATATTTGAAACGTACTTTAAGTTAAGTATGATTTTAGTATATTAAGTACACTTGTACAAAGTTTGATTTTAGTACCAAAAAGTCAACTTAAAATGTGTTAAAGCTCTACTTAATTATATTTCAAGTGTATTTAAGTATACTATAAGTTGTCCCAAAATAACACAACTTAAGTATGTACTTCTGCAGCATGCTATAAAGTGCTTTCTTATGACCTTGAATTAGATTTGTAGCATACTTCAAATAGTTACACTTAACCACATGTTAAAGTACACATTAAACATCTTTTAAAGTGAATTAGTAAGTGTATTTAAAATGTACTTACAGTTAAGTATGATTTTAGCATATTAAGTACACTTCTGCAAAGATTGATTTTAGTACCAAAACGTCAGCTTAAAATGTGTTAAAGCTCTACTTAATCATACTTCAAGTGTATTTAAGTATACTATAAGTTGTCCCAAAATAACATTCTTTAAATACACACTTTTGAAGTATATTTTAAATACAAAAATACATACTTATTAAGTATATTAAGTACATTTTGTTTCACCTGGGTACTTTTTTTAACCATCATTTTAGTGTATTTTAACCTAGGCTTATTTATTCATTATGCTTTGTAACATTAAATAACCTTCCACCTTCCATTTTGTTAATGTATTTTCATGGTAAAAACACCATATTGAAGAGCACAAACAGATCTTAAAAAGGCATGTAAGGCCTTACCTATTACACTTTTAAGCACAATACTGAAGTCTGTACTTAAGTTGTGTTATTAGTGTATTAAGTGCACTTTAAGTGTACTTTTTGGTGCACAAATTAAACATGTAAAAGTGTCTTTAATTCGATAAAAGCATACCACCACCAATGATTTCTAAGTATTATTATTAAATATATAAAAGTATACTTAAAGTGTACTACTCAAGACTATTACTTCAAGAACGTAATTGTGCCTATTGAAGAACAGGTAGTTGTGGTCTAGTGGTTAGAGTGCAGGTCTGTGGTTCAGTGAGTTGTGGGTTCAAATCCTGGTTGAGGCAGTGGTTGTTGTCTGAAGTGAAGGTGAAAGGAAGGTTCATGTGAATGGCTGATGGTTGTGAACAAGACAATGTACAATGGAAATGAGCAATTTGAGATTACATTAATGTTTTTTTCATATACTTTTGAAATATATTTAAAGTGTACTTAAAATAAATATATTTGAAATGTGCTTAAAGTAAAATCTACTTGTAGTATACTTAAAATACATTTAGAGTCAATACACTTAAAATGTACTTAAAGACCTTGAAATAGATTTGTAGTATACTTAAAATACACTAAACTGCATGCTAAAGTACAAAATAAACATATTTTAAAGTGAATTAGTAAGTATGTTTGAAATGTACTTAAGTTAAGTATGATTTTAGTATATTAAGTACACTTGTACAAAGTTTGATTTTAGTACAAAAAAGTCAACTTAAAATGTGATTAAGCTCTACTTAATTATATTTCAAGTGTATTTAAGTATACTATAAGTTGTCCCAAAATAACACAACTTAAGTATGTACTTCTGCAGTATACTATAAAGTACTTTCTCATGACATTGAAATAGATTTCTAATGTACTTAAAATGCACTTATCCGCATGCTTAAGTTCATATTAAACACATTTTAATGTGACTTGGTTAGTATACTTATAATGTACTAAAAGTTAAATATATTTTTAGTATATTAAGTACACTTGTACAAAGTTTAATTTTAGTACAAAAAAGTCAACTTAAAATGTGATTAAGCTCTACTTAATTATATTTCAAGTGTATTTAAGTATACTATAAGTTGTCCCAAAATAACACAACTTAAGTATGTACTTCTGCAGTATACTATAAAGTACTTTCTCATGACGTTAAAATAGATTTCTAATGTACTTAAAATGCACTTATCCGCATGCTAAAGTACACATTAAGTACATTATAAGTATGCTAATCAAGTCACTTTAAAATGTGTTTAAAGTTAAATATATTTTTAGTATATTAAGTACACTTATACAAAGTTTAATTTTAGTACAAAAAAGTCAACTTAAAATGTGTTTAAGCTCTACTTAATTATATTTCAAGTACATTTAAGTATACTATAAGTTGTCCCAAAATAACATTCTTTAAATACACACTTTTGAAGTACACTTTAAATACAATAAAACGTACTTATTAAGTATATATTAAGTACACTTTTTTTTTACTTGGGTTCTCATCTCTGCTTTGATATCAGCCAAGTGTAACTGAATTGTAGATGTCTTGGTGTGAACGGCCCTCTATTTCCTTGGTCTTTCATCAGCAAGGCAGCATAAAGCCTGCTTAGACCAAAGTGTGATTAGTTAGCTACCCATCCTTTGGCATAATGTCACAAACCGCAACACACACTGCTCTCACATACACAGCTTACATCATGAATGAGAAAAACAAGTGGAATATCTAAATATCTAATTAAAAACTTGGGTTTCTACTTTGTACTTGATGGACGAGGATGGAAAGCAGTGTGGACAGTCAGAAAAGGCCCAGATTACAGTTCTGGGTGTGTTTGTTGCTTTTTGTGAACCCTGCCTTCAATCACTGTCAGCCTGTCAGTCGTTTGTCCGAATAGATGTCTCACAGTCATCAGGCTGTATCATGGACGCTATTGGCCTTCTGCCACACAAATAAGATCCAGGACCAGACTGGGCCTGAAGTCAAAGACAGTGGCTCCATCGCCGTACAAGATTGAGGGAGAGAGAGAGAGAGAGAGAGAGAGAGAGAGAGAGAGAGAGAGAGAGAGAGAGACGGATAGACGGAAAAAGCAGACAAGTAAACAGAGAGAGAGAGAGAGAGAGAGAGAGAGAGAGAGAGAGAGAGAGAGAGAGAGAGAGAGAGAGAGAGAGAGAGAGAGAGAGGCAGAGACAGAGACTGACAGACGGACAAGCATACAAGCAGACAAGTAAACTGAGACAGAGAGAGCTTGACAGTGAATTGGAGAGACTGATGGAAAGAGATCTGGACAAATTGGCTGAGACAGGGAAAGTTAAAAAAGACAGATTGGGTTATATAAATAAGACAACAGGAGACAAGAGGGAGCGAGAACATTACAAGAGTAAAAACATGAGGACATATGGTACAGACGAGGAGAAGAAAACGACAAATATACAACAAAAAAGTTAGATAGATGGATTGGCAAAGACAGAGAGGGGGTATGAGAAGAAGGATGCTAAACAACATAGGCAAGAGAGATTCCAAGTATAGAATGAAGACAGTGAGAAATATGTTTAGAGAGAGAGAGAGAGACAGAGAGAGAGAGAGAGAGAGAGAGAGAGAGAGAGAGAGAGAGAGAGAGATAGGTCAACAAATATACTGTAGAAAGAAGCAGAATCCAGACACGCAAAGGATGGAGTGGGTGAGAGGTAAAGAGGTATCCAGAGAAGCTGGCCAAGAGAAGAGAAGACTACGGTCCTGTGAAGCCAAGACAGGAACTGAGTGGCATGGTATGGGATGAGACTAGTGGGACAGGGGGAGGATGGGTGTATGTTGGAAGTGGATGTATGGGTGTGTATGGCAGAAGGGCGTGTGTATGGCAGAAGTGGGTGCACTAGTGAGTGAGGAGGACTGATGGGAAGGGGTATGCAGAGGGAGCTGTTTGGGTGTCGAAATGGCCTCATCTCCAGGCCTGTCACTTCTGCTTATATGGGTGAAAAACTGAACACTTCCTCTCACTGTACCCCTCTTCCTTTTTATGTCTTGTCTACACACACACGCACACACACACACACACACACACACACACACACACACACACACACACACACACACACACACACACACACACACACACACACACACACACACACACACACACACACACACGCACAAACACACACACAAAAACACACGCACACACAAACACACACACACTACACTGATCAATCCCAGAGCTCAGAGAAGCAGGCAGATGCTCAGTATCTATTATTCAGACATAGAGGGAATTTCCAGCCTCTGCTGAGCCCTCAAAGAACCCTCTGGCTTGACTACACGCACGCACGCACGCACACACACGGACACACAGACACTGACACACAGGCACTCACGCATACGTGCATGAACACTAGTACACAGACGCATACGCACACAAAGACATGAATAGTATGCACATACACAGGCATGGACATGAATATATGCACATGTATGTATGCATTTGTGAATGCTCTGTGTGTGAACATGTGCCTCTTTGATGATTGCTATCTGGGAACAACAGGTTACAGTAAAATAGAACAAAGTCATGACCAGTAGTTTTTAGGATTGCTACAACACCACCCACTATTCGCTCAATCTCTGTGCTTTAAGTTCAAGGACTTAGTCCATTTCGGTCCCCCCACTTTTGGGTATTTGCTTATCTGCTCGACTGTTCAGTTATATTATGGTAAGTATCTTGAAATACAGCACAATTAATTTCAACAGATTAACGTAAGAACTGTAGAGGAAGGGTGCTAAAATCTGTCCATGTTTTCGGTCGCGTTGGTTTGTTTATCTGTCTGTCTGTTTGTTTGTCTGTCAATATGTCTGTTGGTTTGTCAGCAGCATAACTCAAAAAGTAATCAACGGATTTGGATGAAACATGGATTTGTTGATAATGACCCAAGGAACAAGTTATGAAATTCTGGTAGTGATCCGGATCACGAACCGGAACCAGAACTTTTAAAAAGATTCTTCACAATTGCTGGCCTATACATCTAGACGCCCCTAGTGACCAGAAATTGAAAAAGAAAAGAAGGCAGAAAGAGGGTGTCACATAGTCAAATGTATCAATAAGCTTCCTTGGCGGAGGTCTGCGCTCTCTGAGTGCTTCTAGTTGAAAATGTGATAATAATCCCACTTTAAATACTATTTAGCTGACATCAATTTCTATCTACATATGGCATATGGCGTTCAAAATCTAGCTTGAGCAGGCTTCCATGTCCAGCAGATTAATTTCAGGTCATGTCAGTATTTCTGTTATTGTTTATTATTACTTTACCCTGTTGTGCTAATTCTGTTCCCACTCTAAGTCCTGACTTTATCGATGCAATAACTGTGATCAGTTTGATTGTTACTGTGGAAATGGTTAAATAACTTTGGGCCAAAAGGGGAAATGGGAAGGGGTGAGTGAGGGGTCAGAAAGCCGTGGTGAAATTAATATTCCATTTTCTCAGGCTGATGTTACAGGGCACCCTTTAAAAAAAGCTTTGCTGAGCTTGTTAAAGCTTTGACCTCACTTTATTTTTGCCATCTTCTCTTTGAGTTGTCTGTTTGGACTTTATTAGTCACCTGTAAATGTGAGCTGTTTGTGAGAGTTCCTGTGATAGTGCCTTTGAAAGATGTAGACAGTCATTGGCTGTGTATTCTCAAGGGGGACACATTGCATTTGGAACAGTTCCACAACTTCACGCCGACGCATATAGCCACAATACTGGAAATGTATTTCCCTCCGCTTAACTTTTTTTCCATGCCTCATCGTCTGGTGGTCGGCCTTCAACGATCACAAGCCCGAGACACAAACAAAGCCATTATGTGCAATTTAGGGAGAGATGGGTTCTGTTTGAGACTGACTTCTCATTTCACACACAGAGAGAAAGGTAGCACAACAGCTCTCACCCTCATCAGGGGGTGGTCTGCCTTTTATTTCAGGTAGCGGAGCAAGATGTCTCTGTGAAACGGGGGAAAAAGAGCTAGCATCATCAAAAAACGCCCAGACAAGCACAATGTGTACTGTCACCCCACCACTAACCTTTTTTAAAGTGCATTCTAATTTGAAAACATTACCTGCAGGATCTGAATTTCAAAACAGTCAGGTCTGTGATATGGGCTGCGATCAGAGACCTATTTGTCTGGAGGATGCAGTGCTGGATAATCTTACTTTATGAGTTTTTCATCTTTCTTTTCAAAAAAGCAACACACACAAAAAACAACACAAACACAATATTACCTGGAAAGGTCGATAGAATTTTTTTTGCAAGGAACAACTGAAGCGGTGAGTGTTTCTACTGTTGTGTATATCACAATGTACAGTAGTTCATTGAGATTGTGGAAAATACATTATGGCACATTGTACAAGTACTATAAGGGCCTATTAGCTTGAGTTGTGATTTTTTTTCTGTTTAATTCTGTTGTGTACCATACCGTCATATCGTAGTAGGCTGTTTTTAGGGAACTGAAAACTTGAGTGGAAGTTTATGGATGCCAAGGCTAGACTTAAGCCCGCGGAACGCTTGCTGCGAGTTGCAAATTACGCGCGTCACCTCGAGCAACCAATTGCACATGCTTGCTGTAGAAGCAGTTGACCAAGACACAAAATACTAGAGGTATCATCCAGGGGGCAGAGAGCACGCAGCATTGCGATGCGGATATTGGGAACACAGATGGCAAGGAGAACAAAAAACAAAAAGAGGGGGTCCCTGGGCAAGGAAACAATACTGCTACTGCTCCTACAGTATATCTGCACGCTCCTTTTTAGATGCGTCCCAGCATCTCTATAAGAGGGTCTGTCCGTCCGTCCGTCCGTCTGAAACGCATTCCTTGTCTGAAACGCATTCCTTGTCTGAAACGCTGTCTGAAACGCATTCCTTCAATTGTTCCTTCCTGTGTCCACAAGGCGGAGGCAGAGAGGCATTTTGGCCTGGAGCGAATGCGTGTCAAAACGTATACGATATGTTACCAAACCGGCAAGGCTAAGCTGATTGCATTGTGAGACAACTGAGGGGTGCATTCAATTTTCGGCATTGTTTTGCGTTTGGACAGTGGTAGGCAACTTCGTTCCTTCTCCACAGCACACCAACACCGCTGTGAGTGTCACTTAATGTTCACGGTCTTGTGATAGGCCTACACTTCGGCTGATAGTGTCGCGTTGTGCAGCTATTTTGGTTCATCAGAATGGAAATGAACGATTTAGAAGTCGGCAGGCAGTATTTCACACAGATGTTTGTGCTCGGATAGAGGGGCGTTTGCATTGCATAACGCTCCACGACATGGAACCATAATAAGTTGACAGGCGACCAGCAGCGCTACAGCTCTTCCTCTAAACGTGAGTTTGCAAACATTCTGCCACTACGTTTCAGTGAGTAGTCAGTGTTCTCGAACTAGTAGACAGATGGGCCATTTGCATTTCACATACGCTGTGTTACTGATGTTCTCGGGCATATTGCAAGGGAGAGTCGTTTTCTGCTGGCGGGCGCGTGGACCCCACAGGTGCTTTCCCTTGCGCTCAGAGAGAGCACGGGACAGAACGCGTCTTTTGCTTCGTAATTGGTTTGCAGTCGTATGAATTTGGTAAACTCTGCCACTGAAGCTCACTGCTTTGTGCCTTGACGGTAAAAAGCTGGCATTGAAAATTAAGCGCACAATGCATCCAAAGGGTGAACCCATAGCGCATGATTCACCCAAACGGTTTTATTTATTTATTAGGCTATTTGGCGATGTTTAGTTTCTGTCCCACATGCACATGATGCTGAAATGGCGTGATAGCCTACTAAAGGTTAATGAATAACCTAGTACTAATAATATCTGGTAATTTGTAATGTAGCCACTTGATCTATGTGAAATTTGAAATTAGATGCTTCTTTTCCAAATCCAAGCATGATGGCCTTATTATAGTCTAAACTGCAAAATATAAAGCTTTGTCTCGTCATTTCGCTGCCTGCCACATTATTTGGAGTTTCCATGGGCAATAGGCTATGACCAATAAACAAAAAGCACATCCTCAGAGGGGGGTGGGCGTTGACAGGTTAGGAGGAGGCCAGCGGGGCGTTTTGGGGGGAAAAAAGGTTGGAACTGGCATAGAGGGACGCATCTGTTGTCCGCCTGTCGGCCTTGTTCAAAGTGCAACAAGGAAGTATGATCACAAATGTTTGAAATTTCGGACAAACTCAACGAGACGCTCTTAAAAGTTGCTGCCATTGTCGTTTTCATCAGAAGCACACGGGTGGAACTGTGCAGTCTTTCTTACGATCGCCCCCAGCGAGTTTGAAGATCGCACCTGGCGCAAGCATTTGACTGCCGTGTCCAACGCACGCGAAATTGACATTACTGTAAATACACATGTTAACGCGTTCATGAACGAATTGTGCACGCGCACGCGTATCCAACAGCAAGCATGCCGAGAGCCTTATTGTTGTTTCGGGATCTGTGTCGTTCATGTGCCAAAGCCCAGAGATCGGTTGTCTCGTCTGCATTGTCGTCAGCCATCTCTGGAGGTCCCAAGAACGTGAAGGCAACAATAGATAGATGTGTTAGTTTGTGTTACTTTTGTGTGTGTGTGTGTGTGTGTGTGTGTGTGTGTGTGTGTGTGTGTGTGTGTGTGTGTGTTTGTGTCTGTGTGTGTATGTATGAATGTGATTTTGTATGTAGGCTATATGAGTGCCCATGCCTGCACGTGTATGTATGATTGTCAATGAGGGCGAATGATTTGGTCATTCTTTGGTCATTGTTGGGTATTCTAATATGGCCAGTGGTGCTTGTGGCTTTCGTGGGAATAACGTCGGCATGAAATCCAATCCCTGCCAAAGCTACTTTTGGCTGCTCCCCCTCCGTCTGCCCTTTGTAAAGCAGGATTTGGGCAATCACGCTCAAGGCCTTCTCATCCTCACTCCTCCTTTCTCCTCTTTTCTCTTTCATTCCCTCCTCTCTTCTCTTCTCCTCTCCTCTCTCATCATTCCCTCCCCTCTTCTCTTCTCCACTCCGCTCTCATCATTCCCTTCTTCTCTTCTCTTCTCTTCTCTTCTTTTCTCTCGTCTGAGGATCGCTTGCTAACAGTGGGTGCCTTGTTTGCCAGGAGTAGAGTGCAGATTAGCCAGTGCGCAGGCTTACACCGGCTCAGGCAATCAAATAAATCCACTTTTAAGACAGTCATGAGGATTTTTTGTCTGTATGTCTCTCTGTGTTATGTGCATATCTGTGCGTTCCTGTGTGTGTGCGTTATAATTTCTTTAAATCAAGCACACACACTGACACAAAACCCCAATTAGCACTTTGACAAATACGTAGATGGCTTCCTTGCTTTTCTGCCTATTTCCCAATGCTTCAACCATGTTTTTCTTATATGGCACAACAGCTCAATCTTGGGCAACACTATAATCGTCTGTTTATCTTTATGTCATTATGTGAGAAAAGACAGTCTGCAGCCAGTATAAAAGGACGATTCTGGTTAACTGGCGATTACTACCAAAGAAGGCTCCACCAAGTCCAGACAGGACACTGCACACAGATAACATAATCCATGGTGGAAGCTTCAATATTTCTCTCATCACAACGCTAAACTATCCTGCTGGACCACATGGCCTCCCCTGAGGACTCTGCTTTAAAAGCAGCTGTCCTTCAACTTCGGTAGAAAATAGACAATATGATGTGCATGCACATACACGTACACAGACACACACAAACACGTTCGCATGCATAGACGCACGCAGGGACGCACACACACACAGCAGAATACTCTTATTGTATACACACAGAAAGACCTTGAGTATTCTTTGAAGGTCACTTCAGGAGTGTTTCTCCTCTCCAGCAAAATAATCATTGATTATGAATGGTTGTTTGGTTGTTGTTTACTCTCTCTATGCCATAAGCCTGGCATACACTGTGCGATATTTTCAGTCGTGGGTATTAAGCTCTGCTCACACTGAACGAGGAGATTTCACGATTTATAAGTTAATATCTCACGACTCACGCCCTCACACTATACTAGCCGATGGTCGGATGCGAGCAGAATGGTCCGGCTGTGCAACACAACACACGTGTTTCCCGGGGCTGCAGAGGAGGGAACATGCGCACCTAAGGTGGAGATGAGGATCCCGTGGCCCTATGAATTTGTGCATAGTGTCAAATCGGGCCGTAGCACTGCTTTAACTGTGCGAGTTACTCACGAGGCGTGACCAGGATTTCAAACCGTTTTGATTTTCTTACGACCCTACGATTGCACGATGGTGAGGTGAAATCGCTTGTCATCAACCCATGTACACTACACGACGTGAGACTCACGATTGACCTTCGATTGAGCAAGAAATCGGCCCGACTCCCAAAAAGTTGTGCAATGTGACAAATCGGGGCAAAAGTCGCACGGTGTAAGCCCAGCTTTAGTCTGCCCCCCTCCCCTCGCCCTCAATTCAGTTTTCTGCTATGTTTCCCTTCCTGCGACATGACATAAACTGTGAGATAGAATAGCATATCCATGCAAGTATTGATTTTAATTTCTGGCAAACATGTGACAATGCAAATAAATGAGGTGCTGGTGGATGTGGAGGGGAGCGCCGATGAATGAAGTTGCATGCAAGTAGACAGACACACACACTCTCTCTCTCTCTCTCTCTCTCTCTCTCTCTCTCTCTCTCTCTCTCTCTCTCTCTCTCTCTCTCTCTCTCTCTCACACACACACACACACACACACACACACACACACACACACACACACACACACACACACACACACACACACACACACACACACACACACACAACCCAATTGAGATGGATATAAAAGCCCTCAGCAAAAACAAAGAATTACGACATGACACTGTTGATGGGAAGTCTTAAAACAACTATAGCAATCAATAGGAGAATGACTAAGTGGATTAGAGGCGTGCTTCAGGTGGAGACAGACTGTGTGTCTTTGCATCTGTTTATGCAATTAAATATTTTATGGGAAATGTCAAATCTATTATGCCTCCTCCCTCGACTCTTTTTCTTTCAAACTCAGCTCAGCTAAAGGGCAAACGCCTACACACACAGAGAAAAAATATAATCGTCCCAAAAATACACCAAACATAGTGTGCCAAACATAAAGAAACACAGGGCTGTGATATTGCATGGTTGAACAAACGCCCCTCCGCCACCACCATCACCATCACTCCACCAAAAAATGTTTAAATTGGATGTCAGAGGAAATGTCATCTCCATTTACCGCCGCGGTAAAATATCAGAATCTGTCATGGTATTTGCAAAGAATGCCAGCGTAGATCCTGCCAAGTGTGCTCTCTCTCTCCTGCAAAGCCAAGGAACAAATGCTTGTGTGCAGTTTTTATGCTCTGTCGCTGGGTGCTTCTATAAGACCACAAGCACTGGAAGATCGAGATAAAAAAAATGGAAAAGAAAAGAAAAGAAAGGAAAGAGAAGCAAAGGATAAGGAAGTGAAAGAAGAAAGAGAACAATGCTTCACCTTCATGAAAATATAAAATGGCAACTGGGGGGGTTCACTGCATGGTGTATCACCCTTTTCACTAACTGGAAGAATTTGAGAGGAGGTGTTGAAATGTCATGGCGGCATCCTTTCTTTGGTGGCCCTCGACCAACAACAAATCAACGCACTATGGCTCACCTCAGTTGGGCCCATGATGATGAGGGGTCTCTCTATCTCTCTGTCTCTGTCTCTCTGTCTCTCTGTCTCCCTCTCTCTCTCTCTCTCTCTCTCTCTCTCTCTCTCTCTCTCTCTCTCTCTCTCTCAACCTGTGAGTCTGTGTGTGAAGCTGTATGTCTGTATGTTTATGTCTGTACTATGTGTGTGTGTGGTACAGGTAATGAAAAGAACCGCCTGAGCTTGGTGCACCCACCTGTGTTTTTGTTGGTACATGTGGGGGGCCCTGGCCTTCTTCTAGTTTGAAAACAGTAAACTGCCCACATGGCAGGACAAAGACATCAAAGGCTGTGTGTGTGTGTGTGTGTGTGTGTGTGTGTGTGTGTGTGTGTGTGTGTGTGTGTGTGTGTGTGTGTGTGTGTGTGTGTGTGTGTGTGTGTGTGTGTGTGTGTGTGTGTGTGTGTGTGCGTGCATGCTCGATTGTGTTTTCTGTCCGTTTATTTGGGTGGTGCTTATGTACACGTACATTTGGTCTAATGACAAGACGAAAAAAGGAAGGTTTAGAACCAGTGTTGTTTTTGAAGAAAGCAATGTGCATTGTTTTGTTTGTTTTGGAATAGCCAAAACCCTAACTTTATTTATCCTGGATCCTGGAAATTAATATGTCCAGCAGTATATAAATACACTTAAGTATTCAAGCAAACCAACAAGGTTCAACATGGTCTGAAAAAAGTGCCTTGCAGTAGTCCGCATGGACTCCAGTGGCCTAAAAGATTGTCCAGTGTTACAGTATTATGCATATAGTAGTAGATGCACTAGACTACCACACGCAAGCATGCACACACACACACACACTCACACACACACACACACACTCACACACACACACACACACACACACACACACACACACACACACACACACACACACACACACACACACACACACACACACACACACACATATATATTTAGCCGTGATGAGTTAGCTAGCATGTTCACACTGCTAGCTAGGTTAGCATACATGGGTCATTCTACACTTCCAGTATTTTTTTTTTTCAAATAAATGACCTAGATGTTTCCATAGTGTATAAGTTTCCAAACAAACAAATTGCCAAGCTTAATCTTATATCATTTGATAAATACTCTAATGAAAGCGAACATTTGCTTGATTATTGTATCAATAGTGTTATGGACAAATACTATGTCATTTCAAACATATATGAAAATACTAAAGAGTTGAAACAACATACGTTTGAAAGTGCTTATGTCCCTTAGCAATAATGTTGTCATTAATCTGTGCAACTGATATAGAAAATGTGATTGTTGAGCTTCATAAGTAGGATTTTATGATCCACTGTGATACAGATGGTCACATTTTTCATTATAAATCCCTGTAACGTCTGATTTGAATTTAGTCACCCTCCTTACACAAGACTTCCCTCTCCAGAGATAACCCTTAGTGTCTGTTCATATGATTTTTCCAACACATAAGGGATCAATAGCACAAAAACACTTTCAAAACAGTCAACCGTGTTACTCAACTGTGTTACAGTCAACAGTGTAGGGGAACAAGTCTGCACTTTTTTAGGAGAAAAACCAGAGCTGACAAACCCATCTCCCTAGAACACAAAATTTTTGTTTTTGTTTTTCTGTCAATATGGAGATAAATTGGCAAAAACATACTCCTCCTCAACTGTCATAGCTGATGCGTAACACCATTGGCGGTAACACGGCTTGACATTTCAGCCATTTTTATGGTGTTGTGCTAACTGAGGACCTCAGAAGTTCCACCACAACACCTTTATCAATTAATGTATTTGTATGCTTTATCTGTGTTTTTCTACATGTGATTTCTAATTCAGATTCTTATGAATATGTTGATAACACAGTTGACAGGCAATGTTTCCGCTATGAGAACATGAAAAAGAATGGACTAAATTATGGAAGGATGGAGCTCAAACTTACCAAAAAGTCTTCCCATATCCTGCCAAAAAGGTTATGACATCACGTGATGTTATTCGTAAGGCTTAAGACCAAACCATTCCTGATTTATGGAGGTTTCAGACCGTGACACGGTTAACATAGTTTTTGTGGACACACACAAAATGGCAAATTTCACGTATAATGGAAAGCACAATGGTCTTTCTGACAGTTTTGTCATATTGTAATGATTATTGTGAATCAACATTTGCAATCGTCTTGGGCAAAACAAGTTTCTTTACATGATAATATGAAGACTGAATCTGACATTTGGAAAACAGGACGGCATGAAAACGCCCAAAACCAGTATTAAACATTCATTCTTACTGAGGGAAATAATCATTTTCTGTATTATATGAAAGATAAATATGTGCTAATGTCCAAAAGATCATTGGATGCAGTTAATATTTAGTGGAATTGGCAAATAACATCCATGGACTTAAAAGCGCAGCCGAATCGTAGAATGACCTACATGCTATTCTACTCAAGCTAATTAGCACTGGATTTCTCATTGATGTTTTTAGAACATAATTAGCATTGTTAGAATGATTGGCATAGCGTAGTTAGCATATGCGCTAACCTGCCTTAGCAATATGAAAGTTGAATCACAGTGACATGTAAGATTTGTAAAATTGGCATTGTTAGCATGCCTGCTCAGTAACCTTTGTTAAAGTTCAATGAACTTTAGAGGTCAGATAGAGCACGGCCTAAGCATTGCTACCCCAATTCACATACTTTTTCATTAAGTATGGGAGTAAAGGGTATGCTGGATCTACAAGCAAGTAGACTGGTATGGCCTATTTGTCCTTTATGTTTTGCTTCGAACATGTTGGGATTTGGCTAGTTTTCAAATGGTCATTGAGAGCACAATTTGCAAAAATGTGTGCATCACAAACGCTCCCAAGCCACAGAACTACACCATCAATGAATGAATATGTGCAGTCACAGGTAGGTTGAATCGGTTACGTGGCGCTATTCCGACATGTCGCTATTCCGACATTGATGTCTATTGTCGGAATACCGGCGCGAGTTATGCAATTTCTTTGGTTTGTGCTACGTTGCTCAGCTTTTACTAAGTTTAGGGAGAGTGCATACAGTTACCCTAACCCTAACCCTAACCCTGACCCTAACCCTAACCCTAACCCTAACCCTAACCTTACGGCATGTCGGCTGTCGGAATAGCGGTATGTCGGAATAGCGGTATGTCGGAATAGCGATTGCCCCCCGTTGAATCTCCTCAACCTCCTTTTTCTATTAATGTAATCTGTGCAATTGACAGATGGCTGATTTATCTCAACATGTGTCATCCAGCCCTAGCCATTAAGGGAGACTTTGTGTATAGGGCCAATGTGAATGGTTACTGCTCGACATTATTCACTGATTATGATGGAAACTGTTGGTCGAGGAAGACATTAGCCGTCTTGCACAGTCTACCCTCGTCCACCAGGTAATACAGTGTGCACGGAACTTTTTTCACCACATCAACCAAAGATTGCGTGTGACTACACTCAAGCTGGATGTATGGGCATATCGCATATGCAAGTGACAGGAGTGAGGATTACGTCAACCTGAAATGTTCAGCCATTGCTCCGTTTTCATTGCACCATTTTTGAAATTGTCCCACCAGATAGCAGACCGTCCAGGTCGAACCCAAAATCGCAGACGCTGGCTGTGGTACCGTTGATCTCTTTCAGTCAATTGCTGCCCTAGGGTTAGCGGTTCTCTACTGATCAATGCAATGTATGGGCTTTATTTTCGAAAACAAACAATATAGCTCTCTGGAGAATTGCCCTAAAACAGATTGTGTGTGTGCGTAGGGTACAGATCTGCGGATGAGTTATTCTTTCATATGCAACCGCTTCTGAAAACCACTATTAGCCCATCCATTTGCACGATTTTTCATCAGTTTTCAAAAATGACCCCGTCTGCCATTGCCAGATTAGATGTTAGGTATATTGAAGATGCCACCGCTATTAGTACCGTCTTCAACTACAACCTGCCCGAATTAAATTAAAACTTAATTATAATTATAATTTTTCATCATGTTATCTGCCCAATCTGTTGTTTAGCTGAAGTCTCCGCTGCTGCAACCGCCTTCTGCGCATGTTTAGCATGCTAAGGGCGCGTGTGCATCTGCGCGTGCGTCTGTGTGCATGCGTGCGCTATAATACTTATTTCACCCACTCATTTCCATCATGATGATAGCTGCTTCCATCATTTTCACAGGCCTTTCCTGAGTCTCCTGCAAATGGAAGCATATTTTATGTGTCTCTTTGTGAGATTGTGGCTGCAATTGTGTGTGTGTGTGTGTGTGTGTGTGTGTGTGTGTGTGTGTGTGTGTGTGTGTGTGTGTGTGTGTGTGTGTGTGTGTGTGTATTTCCACATCCCTTCTTTCACAAGTTTGATTTATTTGAACTTTCTGCCTCCTGCTTTCCGATTTTCAAATGCAATACGGCTTCAATATGTAACCAATTTCCTGGTGCAACGCAAAGCTCAATTATGTCACGCTATTCTTGGCATATTCTAGCTCCGCGACTGCCACTGCTTGCACAGAGAATGAGAGAGCGGGATAGAGAGAAAAAGAGACAGAGAGAGAGAATGAGGGATACACAGTAGGAGAGGGAAAGAGAGACATACATATGGAGGAGGCTTAATACAAATCTGTACTTTGACCCAAATTCCACCGTGTGCATCCGTATTGCTGACTATTTTGCACAAACACAATGTGCTTGCCAGAAAGCAAAAAAATAAAATCACTTTTGAATATTTACATCAATTTCACAATTACTTATTTTGGCGCGATAAACAGCACTCGCGCTGCACAAATTGAATTACATCACTATAGTTGTGCCATGTCGCTCTTAACCCCATTAACATAACCAGTGACTGCTGAGAGGGAAAGTCTCATAGATGGCTTTGGTTGGGGGGGAACAACGGTTACAAATGATGCATATTAACAGAGAATGACAGATAAAATGAAAGAGTGTGAGAGAAAATAGAGGGTTATAGTGAGACATGGAAAGAGCAAAACATTATAAAAATGATGTAGTGAGACAAAGACAAGGGAGAGAGGCTAGTTATCTAGAAGCACTTAAGGCAATTATTAGAACTGAGATCATTACATAAATATCCATGTTGCTATGCCATAAATATCACGATCACATTACATGGAGCTGCAACTGTATACCTACTAGGCATACTATATCTACAACACATTGCTTAATGCACACTGCTTGGGCAGTCATGGGTGAGCGGTTAGGGCGTCAGACTTGCATCCCAGAGGTTGCCGGTTCGACTCCCGACCCGCCAGGTTGGTGGGGGGGAGTAATCAACCAGTGCTCTCCCCCATCCTCCTCCATGACTGAGGTACCCTGAGCATGGTACCGTCCCACCGCACTGCTCCCCATGGGGCGCCACTGAGGGCTGCCCCCTTGCACGGGTGAGGCATAAATGCAATTTCGTTGTGTGCAGTGTGCAGTGTTCACTTGTGTGCTGTGTCACAATGACAATGGGAGTTGGAGTTTCCCAATGGGCTTTCACTTCACTTAAACCCATTTTCCACATCTCTACACTACTGCTGCTGCTGCTGCTGCTGTGTGTGTGTGTGTGTGTGTGTGTGTATGTGTGTATGTGCGCGCGTGCGTGTTTGCATGTGTGTGTGTGCATTTTCTGTGAAATAGAGCTTTTAATCATCCACAGGTTTATGGGCACAGACAAAAGTTAGCTGTCTTCATCACCCCGTGTCACTGAGCTGAGTTCACAACAGGAGGAGCAGCTGTTTGTGCCCGGCAGGCAGGCAGCACCATTTTCCCACCCATGCACCTCAGCAGTAAAGGTCTGGAAGTACACAGGCAAGCAGTCACACACGCATGCATGCATGCATGCACGGACACTCAGACACACGCACACGCACACGCACACACACACACACACACACACACACACACACACACACACACACACACACACACACACACACACACACACACACACACACACACACACACACACACACACACACACACACACACACACACCACTACTACCACTACTACACTATACTAGATTCCGCACTCTCACCATAGCCAAAGCAGTGAGCTGTTTGAGGTCACCCACTTCAGTCACTTACTCGGTCAGTAACTCTGGAGTATTTCAGGGACAAGCAGCAGTGTGCCACAGATTCAGTCATAACCTCCCTTTAGCTAGTATTTAGCTAAGTTATTTATATGTACTGGATACACTATTCAATTCCGACTTAGAGCTATTCATTTTCAAATGGACATTCTGGACATAAACATACTGCAGAGGAAAATAAACGTATAACTATGTACTATTCATGTATCATTCATTTTATTGAATGTTTTAATAGGTGCTGAAATACTATGTTTACAGCCGAAATTCTGTAGAATGTGAAATATTTCATAGCGCCACATTCAGTTTCACATAACTAATTGCAACCCTATTTGACCTGAGGCAGAGAAGAAAGTTATATCGAGAAAAGCCGTTTTATATTCTAAATTGGATGGTGACATAGTCCAAGGACACCCTACATGGTCAGAGATCACAGCACCCACCAATGAGATGGGGGGAAATATAGACAGATATGATGCAACTTCTGGAAAAAGGCACAAGGAAGTGTCTCGCCGATCTTCAACACTAACCAACCAAATCCTGACATCCAAGCCAAGATCCAGTTATTTGTTGCATATATCCAGACTTGCAAGCAGTCACATCTTACCGTAGTATTTCGCTGTAATAGTATGGGTAACACAACCATAAGCATGACATGACTGAGTCATGACATTGTTTTGACACTGTTTTGACACTGTCATAAACGACGAGTCATAAACATTATGTCAATGTCATAAAGATTTCATGGTCATGAAAAGTTGACACACACACACTCTTTACCATGACCTAATGTCACTTTATGGCAAGAGTCAAAACTGTCTATGACATTAATGACATGTCCATGACTATGTCACAACACTGTTATGACACTGTTATGCCATACATATAAGACTTAGTATGTAGTATTTTCCAAAGCTCGCTTCACGTAGTGAGACTTGACTTGACTCATCTCTTCCTTCATCTCTGAAATCTGGTATTCATGAGAACTGTTGTATGCTTCATGCTACCTTGGTGTGTGTGTGTGTGTGTGTGTGTGTGTGTGTGTGTGTGTGTGTGTGTGTGTGTGTGTGTGTGTGTGTGTGTGTGTGTGTGTGTGTGTGTGTGTGTGTGTGTGTGTGTGTGTGTGTGTGTGTGTGTGTGTGTGTGTGCGTGCGTGCGTGCGTGCATGCATGCATCTTTCTGTCTGTCTGTCTGTCTGTCTGTCTGTCTGTCTGTGTGTGTGTGTGTGTGTGTGTGTGTGTGTGTGTGTGTGTGTGTGTGTGTGTGTGTGTGTGTGTGTGTGTGTGTGTGTGTTGTGGGTATTTAGGACTACAGCCAGCCTGCCTCCCCACTCCCCAGCTCCTGTGGTGCAGCTTAGTGGGCCTGTTGGGCCGGGATGCTCTCAGCGGGAAACGTAAATTAGACTGCAGTAAACAGCCACACTGATTAATACAGCCTGAAGGGGAAGCAGAGAGAGAGAGAGAGAGAGAGAGAGAGAGATGGCCAAAGAGAGGGAAAAGAGAGGCAATTAGATTGGGGCTTCAGACAGAACTAAGGAGTAAAAGAGAGGAGTAGATGGAGAAAGAGAGATGAAGACAGACAGACCATGCAGACAAAAAGAGAAGAGAAGAGAAGAAAAGAGACAGAACGGGTGAAATGAAGCTGGGGGGGGGGGCAGAGAGAGAGAGAGAGAGAGAGAGAGAGAGAGAGAGAGAGAGAGAGAGAGATGCTCCTCTCCTGTCTGTGAGACTGCATGTTTGATGACTGCTGAGCCAGCTAAATCAGCAGTAGCACCATGCCACCCAACCAAACCTCCCACACCACCACCTCTCCCGCTTTACAGACCCCCCCCCCCCCATAAACATGCCACTCCAAAATGGATCAACCCCTAATGCTGCACTAATGCATACAAATTCACGTATTACACTCACCACAGGAAAGCCCCCCCCCCTCTTTTCTTCAGGTGTGTTGTGGGAAAGAAGTTATGCCTGAAATGTTTGTTTTTCTTGGCAGAATTGATGTTTGAGGTGATTTTCCCATCCCATATTTTTTATGACTATTGGAGGCAGGCTGGTGGAGCATGGGGAGAGTTATAATTTAGGCATTAGTTTGAAGGATTTGATGGCCCCCTTCAGTTGCAATGGTTATCGTTTTCCACTTCCACCTCTCTCTCACCTCTCTCTCTCTCTCTCTCTCTCTCTCTCTCTCTCTCTCTCTCTCTCTCTCTCTCTCTCTCTCTCTCTCTCTCTCTCTCTCTCTCAAACAAACAAACAAACAAACCTGCACACTGTGGCTCAGCTCAATAGGGCCCATAATAACGAGGGGACTCTCTCTCTCTCTCTCTACCTCAATTCGCCTGGCAGCCAGTTATTCCTGGTGATGCGCCCATTTGTTGCGATGGCTGTGTGTGAATGCGGGTGCAATTTTATGATACAACTCCTTTTGTGTCGCCAGATTAATTGTGTGTGTAGAGCAGTCACTGTGGGTGTATGTGAGTGTGTCTGGTCTCCTACTGTGTGTGTGTGTGTGTGTGTGTGTGTGTGTGTGTGTGTGTGTGTGTGTGTGTGTGTGTGTGTGTGTGTGTGTGTGTGTGTGTGTGTGTGTGTGTGTGTGTGTGTGTGTGTGTGTGTGTGTGTGTCAGGCTGTAACATAGCCTCCAGTAAAGCGCACCACTATGCCTCTGCTCCTCTGACATCTGTTCTCACTCTGTGGGGTGTAAATTCCATAGAGATTACGAAAAGTTGAATAAAAACATAAATAAACGTAGAGACTAAAACTTCATGTTGAGTGACACAGCAGGTAAACATGGTAAACAAAATGTGCCCCGGTGCCTGTTGTGATACCCATTTTTTGATGTGTGTTTGAAGCCATGCATGGTGAGACCGAATGTTTAATGTTGGAGGAATTTTTAATTAACCATTGACCTGAATTGTATCATCTTTTGAATATCACAAGATTACCTGCAACATTTATTTTCAAGATGCAGTACAGCATTTTATTATACCGTATTTTGCTTTACAATCTACTGTGTTCTAGAGTAATTGAGAATTCATTTCTGGGAGAAATTTGCCTTTGGACTCATTTGTCTATCCTGGTTTATGTGTTTTCAGTCCTACCACGTGCATGCATCTGCCCCCACCCGCTCCTGTCTCTGTCCTATACAGAGACACATACTAGTACACAGCACACAAGTTGTATTTTAAGCACTTAGCCTCTCACATCTGTAAATGCAGCTATCTTAACACCCCCATCCCCACACACAGACACCTGAGGCAAATTGTATTTTCTCAGATGTCTAAATGGTACATATACAGTACTACATTAGCATACAAGCACACATACAGTACACACATGCTTGCACGCACACAGAAACGCACATACATGCACACACACACACACACAACCTGGGGGCAGCGCTATCTTTCTCATGGGGCTAAATGGAAGTGATGCTGCTGGGGGCGATAAGAGATGGCAGCAGCCACAGCACAGACAGATCCTCCCTCCACCACATAAATGCCTGGAATTTAATTAGCCCAACTAATGTCATTTCAAACTCAATGCATTTCTAATCCCCAACAATAACCAGAAACATCCGTACGGTAATTTACCCAAATCCGATCGTGCCAAATTTTCGGGACAACTGACAGTGGGAGATGGAGAGCAGACGAAAGGACTGAAGCAGTTTTTTTAATTATTATTGTTTTGGGATTGGGAGGGGTTTTTAACAAGTATTGAAGGCTATAAAGTTATATGCAGGACTTTGATTGTAATCATGTAAAAAGATTGCAACTTCAGAAATTTCACAGGGTTTTTTTTAGTATTATGTGATTCATGATCAGTGTGAACGCTTTTGTGTTATTGTGTCATGTAAGGTGAACAGACATCCCCTTTTTTACAGGTCTGCCTTGTGGTACAAAAAAGGTGAGAAACCACTTTGTTACTGGTTATTATGGTTTCAACATGAAAGAACAACATGACCTGGGAATTGTATCATTAGGCCTGTTATGACCTTTATATGATAAGCTTTGTGTCGTTTGATAGAATCTCTTTTTTAGTGAAATATCCCTGGTCGCTGTCTCATAGATGTGCAGTGTAATATGCAGCTTTTATGATTGGAAGCTTTGCGACGACCTCTCTCCCCTTCAACCTTCACATTTTTGCATTGCACAGCTGGTGCATTGCTGCAAGACAAGCTGTTGATTGTCATTTAATTTTTTTAAATCTATTTTGACCACCACTGACAAAACTGTCTAAGCTCAGAACAACTCACCAAGGGAAGAACAAGTGAGGCCATTAGATCCCAGGACAACATGTCACGACATTCCCAACACACACAACATTTTGCCTTGGCTGAAAATATCTGCGTATGACATTTCGGTCTTGTGTTTACACAGGGGAGCCCACTGGCTGAGCCAGCAGATGTGGAGGCTTTGGTGGGTGATGGTCAGGCTGGGGGTGGTGCCGGTGGTGCAGACAGCAGTGGTGGGTGGTGTTAAAGAGGGGGAGTTGTGGGCATTTAACTCTGTTTGATCATGCCCACTGATTCCGTTAAACTCCAGTGGCCAGTCCAGACACACCACCGCTATCACCACCATCCAAGCCCCCCCATCATCCATCCCCCCCGTTGCCTGCAGGCAGCCCCAGCTTGGCTAGGCGGTCCAGGCAGGCACGAGCCACCCGCCTGTCTGGCACCACCTAGCCTGGACTGCTGCTTCCTCAAGAGACTGGACCATGTGTGCCCTGCGGGAGTAGCCTGTTTGGAAAGGGACCGCGTGGTGGTAGTGGTGGTGATGGTGAGAAGCAAGAGCCGGAGCGCTGTTGGTTGTGCGTTGGGTGGGGTGGAGTTGTTTTGTGATGTGGTGGCCTGGTCCATGGAGGTAGTATAAGAACTGGAGAGAGTGAATAAGTCACGCCTCCAGTCATTTCAATGGGAAATGCTAGGCTAGTGAATTCAGCCTAAATTGAACAAATTTTTCAGCTTCAAAGATGGAGTCATTTCCTCCGACAGTTTACTCAGCCAATTACGTGCCACGTTACTGACTGACTTACGGTTGACCAGAAAGATACGTATATGGAAGACGGGCATTGGATGCATGGAGATATTATAAGGTGCCCAACCACAGACCTCTATAGGTATGTGTGCCCAACATTAAACTCACGCACCCACCAATCATCATCCACCTTCTTTGAGCGAAGTGGGGTCGGAAATGAGCGAATTTGTGAAAATTGCGACGAGGAAGTGCCTTGCTAATTGGCGAAGCTAACCAGCCAAATCCTGAGCCCCTGGCCTGGTCTCCAGGCAGGCAAGTATTGCCCACGGACAGGAAGCCACAGGGGGTGGAAGACTGAAATGACAAACTTCTCAGCACCTAAATCGCCAATTCCATTGGAGAAACAAGAGGCATATTCAACAGATACAAAGGGAGGAAGGGGGAGAGTAGTAAATAGAGATAGACTTACTGCAGTGGTATTCAAAGTAGGGAGCCCTGGGGGCCACGAGTGGGTGCTGGTTAGTGTAGAAAAAAACCCAAAATAAATAAATAAAATAACTTTATTATTCTAATAAACTATTTCATCTTTGATGGAGGATCTACTGTGACTGTGTATACGTAGGCTTATATTTATTGTGTTTCCTGTTGTCTTTGGGTGTGTTTTGGGATGCACCAACTCCATTGAGGAGGAGCGCAAAAACAATAGTGTGGTATGGCCGTCTATGTCAGGAGGGTGCTTGGTTTGAGTCTACTGGCATATTGGGGGCCATGTCATGGTATAGTTTGCGAACCCCTGCCTTACTGCACTTCATAGTTGCTGAATGAATACAGTAAGTTCAGATGAACATCTAGTGTCTGTACTGTATGTGCAGCCTGGTAGACCACCGACGAGCTTTATTCTTCAAGGTCCACTTGATTCAAGTAAAGACCTCTCAGGGACTTTGCTGTCTTCAGTCTGTGTTTTCTTTTTTTCCTTTTTTTTCATTCTTCTTTCTCCTCATCTACCCGGTGTTTTTTTGTGTGTCACTGGAGCACTGGTAGAAATTCTGCTTCAGTCTTTCCTAATCAGCCTCCAGCGAATCCCACAGCTACGTGTATTTCCACATTGGTTCTCTGTCGAGGCTGGAGGCTAGAGGGTGGGTGGCTCAACCCACCCACCCTGTGTCCTCCAGCCGAATGTAGCATGGAAAAATTGAGAGTGAAAAGCTACACAGGTGTTTGGACTGTCTCCCTTTGATTGTGCTGTTTTTTGTTGTTGTTGCTGTTGTTGTTGTTTCTCTCGCTGACTCTCTTTATCCTCCTTGAAAGGACAGTAGACAAACTGAGGGAAAAATCAAGCCTTTCAACCAACTCGTATCTACAGAAGGATGGATAAGGAAACCTTGTTGAACACGTCATATTCAACTCTCTTGAGGTACTGCACTCACAGGGTGTGATATCTCCACACTGACTCACTGACCAACAATAATACGCCCATGTGGTTGTCCTTGGGGACAATGCTGTAGCTTTGCAGAAATGGCTCTCTTTTTTTGCTGAACTGCCTCAAACCAACAGATAGCGAAGACATAGTCAGGAAAATTAAAGTAGGTTCTTAGAACTAGTTTATGGCTGAGTGTTCAGATGAGGCCACATCTGTGAAGGCATATATGTATGTCTGTATGCATGTTTACCTGAGTATTTTTTATAAAGGTTGGAGCAGGCTTCACCCAACAATTTCTTTTCCTCTTTTAAGAGTGCTGACCAAAATATTGTAAAACTGAAAAATGAGAAAAGGTCGCACCATGCATAGGTTTCTTTATTACTCAGACGCGTTTTGGCGTTCTGCCTTCCTCAGTGTGAGGAAGGCAGAACGCCGAAACGCGTCTGTGTAATAAAGAAACCAGTGCATGGTGCAACCTTTTAGAGAGAGAGAGAGAGAGAGAGAGAGAGAGAGAGAGAGAGAGAGAGCATAGACGTACATACAGTATGTGTGTATAGATTGCCTTTCTTAAATTATGATTAATCAACAGTCTGAAGGATTATTAGCAGGTACGCAGTCACACAGATGCATGAACACTCTCTCTCTCCTTCACACGCACACACGAGCGCACGCGCACACACACACACACACACACACACACACACACACACACACACACACACACACACACACACACACACACACACACACACACACACACACACACACACACACACACACACTATAATTAGGCAATTTAACTGAACTCTCTCCCTTGTTGACTCTGAATTACAATATAGCTGTATTACAAACTCAATTATAGTAGCATATATTTACAGTTTACAGCATACTTTGATACTGCTTTGCTGCCTGCTTCTAAGCAAAAGTTCAATCTTGTGTTTAATATGCTTGAAGTATCATTGAGTAACACTTTAATAATGACTTTTGCTCAGCAATAAATGTAACATTATGCATTTACACAACATTCAAAACAGTAACTCTGAACCCAAACGAACCACAATGAACAATGCAAGTGTCTAGATATTATTACAAACCTTTTTTACACCTATGTATTAAGTTCATCATGTCTAACTGTTTAACTTAAACACTTAGGGTTTTCTTTTGCCTTAAGACATGTAAAAGTTTTTATCTTTTACCTGACATGTTTCGACGGTCTTACTTCCGTCTTCATCAGAGGGTCACTGTGATGTTGATGAGTGACGTGCTTTAAAAACAGCTGATGTTGTTGTGGAGGTGTGACCTCCCTGCCAATAATAACAGGTTGGTCACACCTCCTGCTGTTAGAGTTGGGGAGACAGGAAGGACATTCAACATAAGAACAAATGAGCATAAAAAAGAGTGTAAAAGGGAAACAGAACAAAGACATACAAGAGCAATAAAGGAGAGAGCCACACAGGAGAACCTCAAATCAGCAATAACTGACCACTGTAGGAGGGAAAATCACATCATGGACTGAGACAAGGCAAAAGTCACACAGCAAGAGAACAACAGATACCACCGCTGGATTAAGGAGTCTATGGAGATCAGAAAGCGTAGCCCAAGTACCATGAACAAATGAAGGGGCATACATGCTCTCACACACCTGGACCACCATCCTAAGAGGACAACTCTAACAGCAGGAGGTGTGACCAACCTGTCATTATTTGCAGGGAGGTCACACCTCCACAACAACATTTTTAAAGCACGTTTTTAAAGCACGTCACTCATCAACATCCCAGTGACCCTCTGATGAAGACAGAAGTAAGACCGTCGAAACATGTCAGGAAAAAGATTAAAACATTTACATGTCTTAAGGCAAAAGAAAACCCTTTGCTTTTTTACACCTTCCTCAGCAGGGTCCTGTCGGTCCTACCAGGAATTATTTTCCCATGATGACCTGCAGACAATCTATTGTGACTTGCAATGTTACAATGTTTCTACACTATGTAACATTGAAACAGCATTTGTCACAGTGAAGAACGGTGCCCTACACTCTAATAACGAAGAGTAAGGACAAACAGACAGGCAGGCAGAAAGACAGGGAGATAGTATGGCAGACGATAAAGATAACGAAATATGATTCGAATTATATTTATCAACTTGAGATATTTCTACCTTTAATTCACTGCAATTAGGAGTTTTCCGTCACTCCATCTCCTGACAAATGAAGTGAAAAAAGTGAATTACAACCACTCAGCACACAATTATTAATCCAGTCAGTCTCTGGTGTCTGCTGTTCATTATGCTGTTATGGCTTCTCAATGCACTGCTGTCTGTGCCCAAAAGTGATCACTGGGGAGACTACAATGTGTGTGTTAGAGAAGTGTGTGTGTGTGTGTGTGTGTGTGTGTGTGTGTGTGTGTGTGTGTGTGTGTGTGTGTGTGTGTGTGTGTGTGTGTGTGTGTGTGTGTGTGTGTGTGTGTGTGTGTGTTGGATGCTAGGTACATGGATGAATGATAGGATGATGAGCACGTTCAGTTGAATACACTCTCTCTCTCTTTCTCTCCATCATTCCATCTTTCTCTCTGGTCCTTTTCCCCTCATTAATAAACATATTCAAAACGAGAACATTATGCAAATTGTTTGGCTACAGATTGAATTTGAAGCTCTGTAATTTGGTCTGAAATGTAATTCTGTACACATTAACTCTTCACCTAAGGCAAAAAGTACTATTCTCCCCAAGTAAACCTAATTATAGCGCAAACATTAAAACTCCATTTAGTGAGCAACTACCCAACCAAATCAGGAAAGGGTGTGTGTGTGTGTGTGTGTGTGTGTGTGTGTGTGTGTGTGTGTGTGTGTGTGTGTGTGTGTGTGTGTGTGTGTGTGTGTGTGTGTGTGTGTGTGTGTGTGTGTGTGTGTGTGTGTGTGTGTGTGTGTGTGTGTGTGTGTGTGTGTGTGTGTGTGTGTTTGTGTGTGTGTGTGTGTGGTATATACAGTAGGCTATGTATATTTCACTGTGGATGAAAGAAAAAAATCAGACATAATCCATCCAGAGGAATTATTCTCCTTACAAAGACATACTGTATATTTAGCTAATTTCCAATACAATAGTTTGACACAATCTGACGTTTTCCCCAATAGTGGAGATTTAAAAAAAAAAACAAAAAAAAACCAAACAAAATAACGGTTTGACGGTAACACTTCCAAATAAGGGGCCATAATTAACAGTAAAGTAGCTACAACCTAATACTTAAGTAAGGGTTAATAATCATTACTTAATGCCACATTAGACACATATTAATTGTTATTATTATATGGTTGTGACGTCATCTGTCGAATGCTCCATTCATTTCAACGGGGCTCCCCAACGTTCGGACGTCTGTTATTTTTCGATAACGGACGGGTTGGTCTATAACAGACCGCTGTCAATGGCAACAAGACTTTTCACTGCTAAAGCGACTTTTCATCAAGACTCTAATCAGCTGCTGTGATAGACAGCACCCGTTGTCCTGGCTACCGCTGTCAATGGCAACAAGACGTTCACTGCTAAAGCCACTGGCTTGTATACAAGTCAGTGGCTAAAGCAAATGTTTCATATCACTCCGCAGGGGGTCCGGTCTTTTGTCACTCTAATCAGCTGCTGTGATAGACAACACCTGTTGTCCTGGCTAGCCTAGGCTACCTAGCTGTTGCCTAGCGGTGTTCCACAACGGCACTGTTTTGTTTTGCGCAGCAACAATCTTAACATTAAATAGGTCTAAAGAAATGACCCCGCATGTGTGAATCATTTAAGTATATCCATATAATAAGCGGGTTAACTTTCGGCGAGTCGGTCGCTTTGTGGAATAGCAGCACTTCAGAGAGAACAAGACCCCTCCGCTCCGCGTCGGGGTCTAAAGATTCTCTCTGTCGTGCTGCTATTCCACGGTAGCGACCTTCTCGCCGAACGTTAACCCTTACTTAATGCATATGTTGAACATTAGTAAGCAGTTACTTAACTACTAGATAACTATTACCTTGTGTAGCTATTAGGTCATACTTAACTAAGGACCTAAATTAACACTTACTTAATACAAAAGCAAGGCATATCTAATGAATAAATAATACCGAAATATTGTTGTCTGTAGATTGCGTACCCATCATGCACTGCACTTCTTGGAGCTAATATTCTCAAACATTAACTTAATTATCACAAAGGAATGGTTTAGTTTTGCTTCAAAACTATTACTCTTCATAATGTTCTGCATTTATTGTAGGGTTTTTACCATTAAAGTGCTATATGAAAAAATGTCATCTCATCACCCCACCATCATTGAGAAGTGTACATCCAATCTATATATTGCTATGTAATGGCTCCTGTTGCCACAGTTACAGTGATTTGAACGAGTGAAAACTAGATGTCATAGTAGATTAATAACCTAACTACTAGGTATGCTCAGCCAACTCTATTATAAGGGTCCCAAACACCAATATCTATCGATTAATTAACCATTAGTTATCCGCAGCCAACTCTATTATAAGGGTCCCAAACACCAATATCTATCTATTAATTAGCCATAAGTTATCCGCAGCCAACTCTAATATAAGGGTCCCAAACCCCAATATTTATGTATTAATTAACCATTATGCCTTACTTTTGTATTAAGTAAGTGTTAATTTTGGTCCTTAGTTAAGTATGACCTGATAGCTATTTAACTATTAACTGTGCCCTTACTTATCTATTAGTTAAATGATAATGTGCTATTAACTTGTAACACAAGGTAATAGTTATCTAATAGTTAAGTAACTGCTTACTAATGTTCAGCATATGCATTAATAACAATTAATATGTGTCTAATGTGGCATTAAGTAATGATTATTAACCCTTACTTAAGTATTAGGTTGTAGCTACTTTACTGTTAATTATGGCCCCTTATTTGGAAGTGTTACTGGATTGACCTTTTTATATACAAACCCTATCAAGACTTGAATGGCTTTATCCTGCATGCACAGGCTAAACATATTTATGACAGCTTTAGGTAGCATATTTGCCAATGGTTTGAAAAGTTAGGGAAAGCAGAAGGTCCCAGGCACTCAGAGGTCAATCAGTCCGAAGAAGTAAGTATATTAAAAAGCCTTTATTATCTGTGGCTACTCATAATTAAAATTAAAATGGTTTGAAAAGTTATTTTGGAAAACGTAGGGAAGAAAAATGTGGATTCATCAAAATACCCAGTGATGCTTCGTAGTACAGGTTACCAGTCAACTCTGGTTTACCAGGTTGCTTCTGGGAAGGTTGAACTCTGTTCATAGTATAGGCCCCAGGAGTGTCGCTGATTTTTTCATATGGATGGAAGTTGGAACCCTTGATTATAAGGCATGTCCTGTCACACAGGTTGTTGAAGAGCCCTCTTTCTCTCTTATACTACTCACACTTCTACCTCTGCTATACCTGTTCAGTATTCATGTTCTGTATCGTCACGCTAGACTCAATAAAAAGTTTTCAGGGCGGGTGAGTGAGAGGGTCAGTTGTGGCAGTTGATGCCCTAGTTACTTGGCATTTGGAGCAGTGACAGTGGGTCTCAACGACGGATGCCTTTGAACGCTCACGTCTAGAAAAGCACCTGTTTTTCAAAGAAATATGGGGTGAAAGAAAAAAAATCTCTTAACCCTTCACTGATCCTGAATGTACCCTCAGGCAGGTGACAGTCTCGTTTTTTCTCGTTTCTAAGAGTGTGTTAGAGAGAGAGAGAGAGAGAGAGAGAGAGAGAGAGAGAGAGAGAGAGAGAAAATGGGTGAACCTCCTCTTCTCTTTTTCCGAGATTGCTTTCCTGCTACCCCATATCTCTCTCTCTCTCTCTCTCTCTCTCTCTCTCTCTCTCTCTCTCTCTCGCTCTCTCTCTCAGTTCGCATCTTTGTCCCCTTCTGGCTTCTGCAACTGCCGCTATATTTCAGAAGTGTAATTTCACAGGGACAAAGAGAACAAACAAGGAAAAAGGAGAACAATTTGACAAATGAGCCTGTGGATAAAAGGAAAAAGTCAGTCTTAATCCATCCAGGGAATTGTTCTCCGTACAAACACCCACATGCAAGACCCCCTCACCAAGGCAGAAGGAAGTTTATCCCAGCCGGGGTTTTTAAATGGGTGAAAAGCAAACAATGAATCAAGTCATCTGCCAGGTGATATTAAATACAATAATTACCTGTCATTTTGCTGTAAACCGCCCTCCTCGGGGATAGCAGGGCCTGGCAGTAAATCTTTGAAGAGAGACTACCAACTGAGAGTCGCTTTTGCTATTGCCTTCTCACTATCTTCTTATTCTTTGTCGCCATTCATTGGGCACTGGCTATTTCTCTTTTATTCACTGGATATTTCTATTTTATTATATTTTTGGACCACCTTTGAGCACCAGACTTTAGTGATGTCCCTTTTTATCACTGTCGCTCAGCCGCAGCTCCGCAGATCCCCGGACCTCATGGGTGGTGATTTTCTTTTTACTCCTTTTCTTTCCTTTCCTCTGGTTTACCAGCAGAGGGTTTGAATCACTGGCACTAGTACAGAGCCCTGGGCGCTTAAGAGTGTTGTAGAGAACGTGGGGGGAAATGATGCATGGAAATATTTTTCTGACACGTTTTCGTTTTTGAAAATGTACACCCTTCGGCCTTGTTCTGATTTTTTCTCCTCTCTTTTCTTCTCTTGCCTATTGCTGTCTTTTTGGCCCATAAATAATACTGTAGTATACAGGCATCAGTGGGCTTTAGGATTTTATCTTCCCTGAAATGAGCATTTATGACTGCTCAGTAACCTGAAGTAGTATAACCAAAGGCCTCTGAGGTAGGAAAAAAAATCTTCCATGAAGCATCCATATTTCTGGGTGATTTTCTCTGAATGTGATGTTCACAAACACACAGCTCCCAGTAATACTTGCTTTTGCTGGATTTTTCTGTGTGCATTTTTCATTAGTGCATTTGCCTGCGAGTCAAAACTGGGTGCTTTTGTATACAAGTGGGACATTAGGCGGGTATCCATGGTAACCAGAATGCAAAGTTTTTTGGCCCTGTCACAAAAAGCTGCACTCCACCAACCACCTAGAGTACAGTACTACCTCCCTCAAGCACCCTCCTCCGCCTCTCTCTGCCTTCTGTTGACTCTTACTCAGTCAACTTTCATCAGCTTCCTTTCTTCTTTTTTCCCTCCAGTTCCTCCTGAAAGCTGGCCACCACAGTGAATAGTGCACTGACTGATCTCCAGGGGAATTATTAAAATAAGATACATGAAGTCTGTATGTTTCCTGGATCCATGTGATGTCAGGTGAATGCCCCTTTAGGACACCTTCAGTTTGGAGACCTTTGGAGACTTTAGGTTGAAAATTGTACTTACCGGTAATTATTCTATTGTATATATTTTTTTTATTTTAATGTCAAGGACTGCAGATGAAAACTAGCCTAAGGCTAAATCTGGTGCAGTGCATGGAATGTAAATATGTAAATATATCCTGATAAACTTGAATTGAATTGAGTTCCTATGGACGCTACAGATGGTGGTAGCGCACATCTTATGCTTGTTGTCACCAAATGCCACAGAAAGAGAATAAGAAGGCGGGGACAACACCCCCTTAGTTAGATTGTACTCTAATAGATAATTCTTTGCTTGAGCTGTGTGACTGTGCTTTCGCGCTCAAGAGCGAATCGCACGGCCTTATTTATTTGTGCATGTGTGTCAAATCGGGTCGTAGCACTGCTTTAACTGTGCGATTTACTCACAAGGCACGACCAGGATTTCAAACAGTTTTCATTTTCTTGCTACCCTACGATTGCACGATCATGAGATGAAATCGCTTGTCATTACCCCATGTACGATGCGAGACACACGATTGACCTGCGATTGGATAAGAAATTGGCCCGACTCCGTGCGAGTGCGAGTGCCAAATTGTGGCAAAATCGGGGCAAAAGTCGCAGTGTAAGCCTAGCTTTAGGCCGGCTCCACACCAAAGCGGGGAAGCGTCGTGGGACGGAAGCGATTTTTACCGGTGGTGGTGAAAATACATGGAAATATATCTGTCCTTCCACACCAACTGGCGGTAGTCGGGCATCAGTGGGCTATGAGTAAATGTGTGAAAACATGCTAACCAAGGAAGTAGATGGAGAATCGCTCCCCTGGACTCTTTTCCTTTGTCTCTCTGTGGAGACTGCTGCTACTGCTGCTGCTTTGTGTGTGTGTGTGTGTGTGTGTGTGTGTGTGTGTGTGTGTGTGTGTGTGTGTGTGTGTGTGTGTGTGTGTGTGTGTGTGTGTGTGTGTGTGTGTGTGTGTGTGTGTGTGTGAGAGAGACACAGAGAGAGAGAGAGATCTGCATATGGCTAAAGGTCTGTAATGTGCTATATGTTAAATATGTTGTATATATGTAAATATGTTATTGTAATAGGCCTACGTATGCTCAATTTCCTACAGGATTAATACAGTGGTGCTCATATGTTTACATACCCCAGCAGAATATACGCTTTCTTGACGATTTCTCACAAAATATGAAGGATTACACAAAACCTTTTTTTTCACTCAATGCTAGTGACTGGGTTAAGATATTTATTAGCAATCTTCTGTGTTTACTCTTTCAAAAGAATGATCACAACCCAAACTATCCAAATGACCCTGTTCAAAAGTTTACATACCCTAGTTTCTAAGGCTGAATATGGCCCTGTTTAACATCAGGGACCGCTCTAAATTGTTTGTGGTAGTTGTGGATAAGGCTCTTAATGTTCTCAGATGACAAAACAGCACATTCTTCCTGGCAGAATGTTTTTTTCCTATAATATTTTTGGGTGTCTTGCTGGAACCTCACATTTGAGGTTTCCCCTGAATGGCTCAATGATGTTGAGATCAGGAGAGTGAGACGGTCGCTCAAAAACTTCATTTTATTCTTTCTGAAGCTAATGACGGGTTGATTTGGCTTTCTGTGTTGAAATATTGTCATGTTGGCATGTCCAAACAATGGAGCATGTGCAGTTTCAAGGCTGATGTGTGTCAAGTTTCCTCCAGTATTTTTCACAGGGCAATGTATTCATCATTCTGCGAGTATGGATCAAAAGTATAATGCATTTGTAACTCAAATGTCCCCATGACATCAGTGGTCCATGACCATGTTTCACAGAAGGGTATGGTGTAACTTTCATCATAGGCTCCGTTGACTGTTCTCCAAATGGTACTGTTAATAGTGGCTGAAAAAAGTTCCATATTGATCTCATTTTTTCAAATGACATTGTCACAGGCATTCTGATGCTTCTCACTATGCTATTTGGTTTATCATATGCAAAATAACATGTTTGCATTTTTGTAGTAATGGCTTTCTCCTGGCAACCCCCAACAGCCCATCTTTCCTCAAGTGCCTCTTTGCTGTACAGTTCAAAACATTTTTTCATGTTGTCCTATATTTCACCTGAAGTTATTTTTTGGTTGTCCTATGCCTCCTGAACAATTTCCCTTGCAATGATCATTGCAATGCAATGATTCCCTTGCCCAATGGCTTGATTTCAACCAAACCCCCTCATATTGCATTTCTGAATTGAAATTCCAACAGTGCCAACATGACAATATTTCGACACAGAAAGCCAAATCAACCCGTCATTAGCTTCAGAAAGAATAAAATGAAGGTTTTTGAGCGACCATCTCACTCTCCTGATCTCAACATCATTGAGCCACTCAGGGAAAAGCTCAAATGTGAGGTTCCAGCAAGACACCCAAAAATATAATAGGAAACAACCGTTCTGCCAGGAAGAATGTGCTGTTTTATCATCTGAGAATATTAAGAGCCTTATCCACAACTACCACAAACAATTTAGAGCGGCCCTTGATGTTAAACAGGGCCATATTCAGCATCAGAAACTAGGGTATGTAAACTTTTGAACAGGGTCATTTGGGTAGTTTGGGGTGCGATCATGCTTTTGAAAGAGTAAACACAGAAGATTGCTAATAAATATCTTAAGCCAGTCACTAGCAATGAGTGAAAAAAAAGGTTTTGTGTAATCCTTCATATTTTGTGAGAAATCGCCAAGAAAGTGTATATTCTGCTGGGGTATGTAAACATATGAGCACCACTGTAAATGCTACTCTACTGTACTCTATTCTCTACTCTAATGTTTGTGAGAAGCCACAAGCAATTTGTTTTTTCCCTTTATAATATAAACGGCGCTGTGCTCTAAACCTTGTCATTCCACATGCCATAATCATAACATCCAACAAGCTGATGGCAGAGAGAAAGAGTTAGCAGCGATTTAGTTTAGGTGTGTCCTCATTTTAACATGGAGCCTAATGTAAATTATGCATCCCTGGAATGTGAATATTTAACTCCACACTGAGGATTAAAATTGCTTCAAAGTTTTGAGCTTCCAGACTTTAAGTGATTTGATCTCGAGGCACTCTATCTGGGTGCTCATCCCCCGATCCCCCACCCATATCCAAGATTGGGTCTTTTTGGGGCGGTGAGAAAAAGAAGTGTCAACACTGGAAAGCAAATTTGCCATGGGTGAAGAAAACTGTGGAGATGGAGGTCTCAGACTTTCGTGGAATAATTACAGAAAAAAACATCCAAAAAAGGAGTTTAGAAATGGTTGGAATTTCAATTATTAAGACCGATTTCTTATAACTATCCCGACTGGTATCCGGCAGAATCTGCCTGAGGACTAACAAGGGGTGCCTTTTGAAGCAACAGCCATAAGCTCCAACAGCAGCCAGATGCAACTCTTCAGACTCTCTTCTCTTTCTAACATACTCAACTCTCTCTCTATCCCCTTTCTCTCTCTTTCACTGTCTCTTTTTCACAAACAAACACACACACACACACACACACACACACACACACACACACACACACACACACACACACACACACACACACACACACACACACACTCACCATCTCTCTGTCAGCATTTGCATAGGCTATTGTACCTATAGAGCCCGTTGCAACTCTGTGGTTTGCTGATGCAATACCATCTTCATCTGAAAGTGATTGGGAACCACAAAATCTCACACTCCACATCCACTGCCTCTCCTTCAAAAAAATACTGAAATAATCACAAGCAGTTGTCCCTGAAGTCTCCATCTTTCAGACTCCGTCTATGCTTCCGTGCCTTTGAGCGTCCATGGCCTGCTTCCGCCTGCCAGACCTGAAGACGAGGCTCTTGACAGGAGAGGGAGGCAGCAGACAGTAGCCTTGTGGTGGTTGGGGACTTGGGGCGCCCCATAGTGGGACGTCTTTTGTCAGTATGCATCCATCCCCTCCAGATGGTGCTCCTTGAGATCCAGAGTGAGCGGCTGGATTGAGCGCTGAAGTAGGAAGAGGAGGTGGGGAAGTGGAGGAAGGGTCTGGAGGTGGAGTAGAAGAAGGGCTGGGTGGATGGAGGGGGTGGGGAAGGCGATGGATGTGGTGTTGAATGGAGGGATGCAGGTGAGTTGGGGGGAGGGCATGGACGGAAGTGGTAGGTCAGGCCATGGGGTGGTGGAGGAGACCTTGAAGGCTCTCTGTGGGATAAGCAGCTCTCAGAAGTGTCGTGGCCTGGGCTGCTCATCATGTGAAGTGACATGCCATCATGATGGAGTCCTCACTCACCATAGGGGAGGGGAGGGATGGGAGAGGGAGGGAAAGACCAAGATGGGGGAAGTAAGGAGAGAGGTGAAGTGAGGAAGGGAAAACACAGTGAGAAAGACAAAGGGGAGAGAAAGAATGATGGAGAGAGAGGATGGCCATGAAGAGATGGGATGAAAAAAGGGTACGTATAAAAGAGATACATAGATAAGAGGTTGGGGGGTGGATGACAGTGAGAGAGAAAAAACGAGATATTTCAGTCGATAGAAACGTTAGCCAGTCAGGTCCCACAGGGAGAAGTCCTGAAGTTCAGAGTGTTTATCTGTTTTTTCTTTTTTTTCTTCTCCTTTTTTCCTCTTTCTGGCTTTCTTGGCCTCTCAGGCCCCCCTTCCATCTGGCACTTGTTTACTTCGGGCCCCCACCCCACTTCTGGGATTAGATAAGAGGCTTAAACAAGGCGTGTTCGTCCGCACGCACCACAGGGTGTGTCTGAGTGCTCTGACTGTGCTCGCTGGTGATGCGTGTCAGGCTGCTCGGAGGGCCTGGCACTAGGCATTGTTTCGGTGCCATGGAAAGCAACCTCAGACGACAGTAGCGGAGGAGTAGATAGCAGAGATGGGACCAAGTCACTAATTTGCAAGTCGCAAGTAAGTCTCAAGTCCTTCCAATCAAGTCCGAGTCAAGTCACAAGTTACGACACATTTGACCAAGTCAAGTCCAAGTCCAAGTCATGCCAAAGCCAAGTCAAGTCAAGTCCAAGTCCAAGTCGTGCCAAAGCCAAGTCAAGTCCAAGTCCAAGTCTTATTTTTTCCAAGTCATTAACAAGTCACCTTGTATTATATGTGCAATATTGACAATTACCTTTGGTCATAAATTCATTACCTCTCCACACTGCTTTGCATGTCCCCCTTCGCCAGTCATGTCCCGAAAATCGACCATGGTATACTATGATTTCAGTTTTTTGAGCATGGTTCGGCATTGGTTTTTGGTTTTACTAGGTTAAACTATAAATTGAACCATGGTTTTACTCTGAAAACTAACCATGGTTTTACCACGGTTTATAATTATTCATTAAATTACTTTTATCTTTTATCCAACGCATATATTGGTGACAGTCCTTTGAGCAATATGGGGTTAGGTGCCTTGCTCAAGGGCACTTCAGTCATGGATGGAGATGTAGGAAGAGGTGGGTTTAAGGGTGGGATTCAAACCTGCAACTCTGTGATCTCCA
Source organism: Engraulis encrasicolus (assembly GCF_034702125.1). Lineage (NCBI taxonomy): Eukaryota > Metazoa > Chordata > Actinopteri > Clupeiformes > Engraulidae > Engraulis > Engraulis encrasicolus. The sequence goes on from NC_085879.1 coordinate 8,045,370, forward strand.
GCCCAACTCCCTAACCATTACAGCACGCCTGCAGACAAGCTTTCATGTTTGTTTGGGTGACCATGCAACCCACAATTGATCATATATATTTTTTAGCATGGTTTTTGACTATGGTTGAAGGTAAATCATTTATTTTTTCTTTCTTTCATGCTTTTTTTTCACACACAAAATGCAAAAAAATATATATATTCATTGACTTGGCGCACAATTGCAAGTCATTGCAAGCTAAAACTGTCAAGTCGAGTCAAGTCTCAAGTCAATAGCGTACAAGTCGAGTCAAGTCACAAGTCACTCCTAATATTGGCAAGTCAAGTCTCAAGTCGAGTCATTTGTGACTCAAGTCACAAGTCAGTCCGAGTCACAAGTCACAAGTCCACATCTCTACTAGATAGTGCCAAACGGGGTTCCTCGGGTGAATTGAACAGGTCATGGTCTTAAAGCTTTGTCACGTCACTACCACACATACTCTGTCCCTCTGTCTCTCTGTTTGATTTTTTTGTTTCACCCAACCTCTCTTTATATATCCTGTTCTGATTCTGTTAGATGTGATGTCTAGGAGGACCGTGAGTCACATACTCAATCTGTCTCTTTATCATTGAATGAGAATGAGAGCCAGCGACAGAAAGACATAGACTAAATCAATAGTTCCCAATCAGGGATATGTGTACCACTAGGGGTAGGCTACACGAGCACACCTCAGGAAAACATGTGGAATAATGTCATATTACCACCCGGTGAGCAGACGGAACGTCTTGTGATTGGCTGAGCAGATATCCTTTATTCCCGGGTAGCAGGACACCTATGATGTCATGCGGGTGTGCGGGCATCTAAAAACGCTTCTTTTCTAACTTCCTAGCGAAGTGCCGTTACTAATTCTATCGCATCTGGTTGTCTAGTCAAGACCGCGTCGTTAGTTCTATCGCATCTAGTTGTCTAGTCAAGACCCCGTTACTAATTATATCGCATCTGGTTGTCAAGTCAAAAACTCAGTCGTCAATTCTATCGCATTTGGTTGTCAAGTCACCCCAGCGTTCTGCGCGCGTCCTTACCTGCCTCCGATAGAGGCGCCGATAGAGGAAGTGGTGCCCATAGCAACGTACCAAGCGCAGTGGTTAATCTACACTCTCGCGAAGCCTTAGATCAACATATTATATTATTAATTAGTAAAACTTAAATGCTGGTAACCGGGTGATAAGCGGAATAGCGGCCTTTGAGGTGTCCCGATATCAAGGGAAAATGGACTTGGCGAAGCGAACAGCCCTTCGACTGCGCCGCCGGGCAGTTAGAACTCTCCGCCTCGTCCATTATTTCCCTTGATATTGGGACACCTTGTCGGCCGCTATTCCATACATAATAAATATACAGTAGTGTTTCTCAACAGGGGTGCGAAACACTGATATACAGTACAGTATGGAGTGTAGTGACATTGAGATAGAGGAACAGATATAGAGTACGAGTGAGGGGGTACTCACGTTATGACAAAATGGCTTAGGGGGTACGCAGGACGGAAAAGGTTGGGAAACACTGGACTAAATGATTGTCAGGGGAGGAAGGTGGAGGGAGGTGGAGGGAGTTACCCATCCATCCGGTCATGACGGATTGCACCCAACAGGTCTACTGATCTTCATGTGCCTGGGTGGTGACCTGAGAATACATCATGCTTATTTACCTGAGGGGCAGTCCATTGCACTGCATTGAAGCCTAATAGCCAAGCCAAGTCAGGTATTGACTGTGCTTACAGAGGTGGAACCTCCCATTATCCCCACAAAACACGGAGAGAACACACACACACACACACACACACACACACACACACACACACACACACACACACACACACACACACACACACACACACACACACACACACACACACACACACACACACACACACACACACACACACACACACAAAGGTTCAATGTCCAACCAATGAAGATCCATGACTAAGGCCATGAGCCTCCTTTTTAAATGACCTGGTCATGACCGCTCAGTGAACCATGCTAGTCTCTTAGGAATCAGTATAGATGTTGTTGGCATGTATGCGTGTGTGCATGTATGTGTGTTTGTGTATTCTGGATTTGTGAATCATTACTATATTGGAATTTGAAAACAACGGTATACGATATTTAACTATTTTTCATATCTGCCATTTACTTCCAATTAGGCAACAGTGTATTATATTTCCTGGGACTAATAATAAAATAAAATATTTTTTGTGCAAGTGGATGCTCAGATATTTCAGATATTAGTATTGTGAAACAAGTTAGGTCTATCAGCAAGACAGCATTCAGCAAGTGCGTGAAGCTAAAAGCATGCTGCGGTGTTACAGGTTGTCAGATTTGTAATTAAATTCTCAGGAAGCCAGCTTTGATGTCCAGAGTCTGAGGTCACTGAAGCCGCTCTTCCTTTGATGTCTAAACACATGCTACGCATGCAGGAGAGAGAAGGTGGAATGGACCTGTTGCGGGGCAGTCATGTCCATTTTCATCCATCTTCCTGCTTCTGATGACCTAGCCGTGGTGGTTTCAAGTCAGACTCTACGCTCTTTCAGTTGTTAGGGTGATGTAAATAAATAAAATTGAGGAAGAAAGAGCAGAAGTTCATGCAGAAGTACTTTATGGTCTGTGTGATGCATAGCAAGCATATTATATAGCTTTGCTCACTTGGTATTGTCTTCACCACAATAATCATCCTTTTCACTTTTCACAGACTTTGCTCAACCTTCCATACCTACAGTAAGCCTTCCATACCTAATCTGACCAATTACATTTGAAGCCATATGATCTAGTTATACATGCCACATAGAAAGACAAATCTTAGAGTGGACCCTCTAACTCCAATGACAATACTCTTCTTAAATGGTTTGTGGAGTGGTCTTGATATCTTTGGATTGTGGTTATCTACAAAGTTGTAATTTAGATTGAGGCTGGACAAATATCCCCCCAGCACAACAGCTCCTTACAGAAATCCCATATTTTGCTACAAGAAGTGGTTACCTGCAGACTGATAGGATGATGTCCCATTTCATTTTACAAGGATATCAGCCTTGTCTCTACCACCAGTAATCAGTCATTGCAATATTACCTTTTTCTTTATTTTTTCCTTTTATAAAGATACATTATCAGACTATCAATGCACTTGTCACCTTTATTAAACTCCATCAGAAAATCTCTGCACACCTTAAGTCCTTTCTTGCACATCAAATGGGTAGACATGGGTAAGATGTCATTTTGATTTCACACCAGGAAATAAACCACAAATAAAAATGTTTCATTTTCTGGCCTCATTTCTTGTCTAGTTTACAAAGCAAATGTTGATAGCCGCCCTCTCTTGTCAGTCTCAAAACATCCCATGGGTACATTGTTTTGCGTATTTACAATGGAAACTCCTCTTGCTCTTACTTGGAGTGATAACATAGAGTAAAAGATATCACACCATCCACTACAGCCAGGTTACACTTACACCTAACATCAGCAAAAAATACAAGGCACCACAAACCATGTGACACAGCAACACAGTTCCATAA